>NC_134852.1:68955024-69255024 GCF_049852395.1 Peromyscus maniculatus bairdii | reverse complement strand
CTGAAAAACTCAAGTTAAAATTTGGGCGGGCCAGAAAGACACCTATCCCTTCCTGTGTGGCAGGAGTCACTCTTTGATGTTCCAAGGGCCAGAGATTTACTAAACCTGGTCATGCGTTCAGACCATGGTCCCATGATCCCTCAGACCGTGCAGTGTCATCAGTGGCCCATCTCAAGAGTGCCCTGACATCCTCCCCTTTCTTCCTCCCAAAAAGGTGCCCTTAGGAAGAAGAGAACTCATTCTGCTGCATCCCTTGAAGCAGAGTTCACCAGGCCGAGCTGACCTTTGGGCCTAACCTTCTCACAGCCAAGGCCCTCATCAGCACTGGCAGCCCTGGCAAGCAATCTTGTTTGTGTCCTAAACGCATGTGTAGCTGTGCTCTCCGGAGACCTGGGTCTATGATGACAAACCTATGTCACGAAGAGAGATGATGACATAAAAATCATGCTCAATAGGATTACGTTGACGCCCAGGCTGCAGGGCAGGGGAGAAACAGGTGCCTGGTCGCCTTGTGGCTTCCTTGAGGCCCAATTCGCAGGCCCTGCTTCCCGAAGCCCTGTTTCCCCTCCTGGGGAATCCAAGCTGTCAAGGTGCACATACCTAGGAGAGCCCTCAGGGCTCCATTCCAAAGCACCTGGTGTGACTGTCTAGCCTCGGGCAAGGCTTTAGCGGCCAACACGCTGCTCATGTCCCTGTCTCTTCTGCTGTCTTTCAGTGACCCGGGATTCCGTTTCAGAGCCCGCAGCATCCTGGCACATTTCAGGTAACTGGAAATATCAAACCAAGGGCTGGGATCTCTAAACATCGTGTGCCCTCGCCTTCTGAGGCCTCTGAAACACCAAGAACCTTTCCACCTTGGAAGCAAGGCCTCCAGGCTCTGGCCTGATGGCGGCAAACTTCTAGCCCTCCAACCTGTGGGTGCCGAATGGCAATTCCAAATGTATACACTGTCCTGCACAATTCCAAGGGAATTGGACAGGAGCCACTGATCAGGGACTTCAGTGCAACACACATAGGTGGAGTCAGGAGGACCAGGGCATCTCTGGGGCAAGGCACGGGGATAGTGCAAGTTAACCTTCACTTGAACCCCACCCCCGGCCTAGTTTTTTCTTTGGACCTCCCAAACAGTTTGGGATGGGCAGAGAAAGACCTTCAAGGTCACATTGTGACACAAGGCATGAGACCCACGTCCTTCACGAAGGGGCTTTCAGGAAGGGCCATCTGGCACACCCTAGAGCACCCGCTGAACCCCGCCTACATCTTGGGCATATGGGACTTAGGGACATCCGGAACATTCTACTGCTGGACTGGACCCACAAAGCGTTCCCTCCCCATGTGACTTAGAGAGGCAACTTGATTGACCTCCCATGCATCAGTCTCCAGCTGCCAAGGCGAGAGTGTGTTTCAGGGAATGCAATCTCTTCCTGGCCACGAGGCCAAGAGCCCTGATTGTTTTCAGAGCCTCCCAACCGTAGGCGTTCCCAACGAATTTCAGCTCTATGCATATCCCACAAAGCTCTGAAAACACACTTCTGTGAGCACTGTGATGTGGATTTTCCCCAGGGGTGTAGACCAGGCATGTGACACAGGCTGGAGACCAGCAAATGACGCCCCGGGTAGAATTGATTGTTTTATGAATTGATTTGTCTGTGGGTATCAGCCATTATATATACATATATATGGTGCTCTAGCACAGAGAACTGATGACAGGTCTCTGACTTGGTGGGGCCAAGGCAGGAATCACTAGGAAAAAAGATTTCATTAGCCCTGTATAGTGCCTGGACAATTGTCATCAGTCTAAGTCTCTAAGTCAGAGCACGAGGGGAAAGGTGCCCTTACTGAAAAACTCAAGTTAAAATTTGGGCGGGCCAGAAAGACACCTATCCCTTCCTGTGTGGCAGGAGTCACTCTTTGATGTTCCAAGGGCCAGAGATTTACTAAACCTGGTCATGCGTTCAGACCATGGTCCCATGATCCCTCAGACCGTGCAGTGTCATCAGTGGCCCATCTCAAGAGTGCCCTGACATCCTCTCCCTTTCTTCCTCCCAAAAAGGTGCCCTGAGGAAGATGAGAACTCATTCTGCTGCATCCCTTGAAGCAGAGTTCACCAGGCCGAGCTGACCTTTGGGCCTAACCTTCTCACAGCCAAGGCCCTCATCAGCACTGGCAGCCCTGGTAAGCAATCTTGTTTGTGTCCTAAACGCATGTGTAGCTGTGCTCTCCGGAGACCTGGGTCTATGATGACAAACCTATGTCACGAAGAGAGATGATGACATAAAAATCATGCTCAATAGGATTACGCTGAGGCCCAGGCTGCAGGGCAGGGGAGAAACAGGTGCCTGGTCGCCTTGTGGCTTCCTTGAGGCCCAATTCGCAGGCCCTACTTCCCAAAGCCCTGTTTCCCCTCCTGGGGAATCCAAGCTATCCAGGTGCACATACCTAGGAGAGCCCTCAGGGCTCCATTCCAAAGCACCTGGTGTGACTGTCTAGCCTCGGGCAAGGCTTTAACGGCCAACACGCTGCTCATGTCCCTGTCTCTTCTGCTGTCTTTCAGTGACCCGGGATGCCGTTTCAGAGCCCGCAGCATCCTGGCACATTTCAGGTAACTGGAAATATCAAACCAAGGGCTGGGATCTCTAAACATCGTGTGCCCTCGCCTTCTGAGGCCACTGAAACACCAAGAACCTTTCCACCTTGGAAGCAAGGCATCCAGGCTCTGGCCTGATGGCGGCAAACGTCTAGCCCTCCAACCTGTGGGTGCCGAATGGCAATTCCAAATGTATACACTGTCCTGCACAATTCCAAGGGAATTGGACAGGAGCCACTGATCAGGGACTTCAGTGCAACACCCATAGGTGGAGTCAGGAGGACCAGGGCGTCTCTGGGTCAAGGCACGGGGATAGTGGAAGTTAACCTTCACTTGAACCCCACCCCCGGCCTAGTTTTTTCTTTGGACCTCCCAAACAGTTTGGGATGGGCAGAGAAAGACCTTCAAGGTCACATTGTGACACAAGGCATGAGACCCACGTCCTTCACGAAGGGGCTTTCAGGAAGGGCCATCTGGCACACCTTAGAGCACCTGCTGAACCCCGCCTACATCTTGGGCATATGGGACTTAGGGACATCCGGAACATTCTACTGCTGGACTGGACCCACAAGGCGTTCCCTCCCCATGTGACTTAGAGAGGCAACTTGATTGACCTCCCATGCATCAGTCTCCAGCTGCCAAGGCGAGAGTGTGTTTCAGGGAATGCAATCTCTTCCTGGCTATGAGGCCAAGAGCCCCGATTGTTTTCAGAGCCTCCCAACCGTAGGCGTTCCCAACGAATTTCAGCTCCATGCATATCCCACAAAGCTCTGAAAACACACTTCTGTGAGCACTGTGATGTGGATTTTCCCCAGGGGTGTAGACCAGGCATGTGACACAGGCTGGAGACCAGCAAATGACGCCCCGGGTAGAATTGATTGTTTTATGAATTGATTTGTCTGTGGGTATCAGCCATTATATATACATATATATGGTGCTCTAGCACAGAGAACTGATGACAGGTCTCTGACTTGGTGGGGCCAAGGCAGGAATCACTAGGAAAAAAGATTTCATTAGCCCTGTATAGTGCCTGGACAATTGTCATCAGTCTAAGTCTCTAAGTCAGAGCACGAGGGGAAAGGTGCCCTTACTGAAAAACTCAAGTTAAAATTTGGGCGGGCCAGAAAGACACCTATCCCTTCCTGTGTGGCAGGAGTCACTCTTTGATGTTCCAAGGGCCAGAGATTTACTAAACCTGGTCATGCGTTCAGACCATGGTCCCATGATCCCTCAGACCGTGCAGTGTCATCAGTGGCCCATCTCAAGAGTGCCCTGACATCCTCCCCTTTCTTCCTCCCAAAAAGGTGCCCTTAGGAAGAAGAGAACTCATTCTGCTGCATCCCTTGAAGCAGAGTTCACCAGGCCGAGCTGACCTTTGGGCCTAACCTTCTCACAGCCAAGGCCCTCATCAGCACTGGCAGCCCTGGTAAGCAATCTTGTTTGTGTCCTAAACGCATGTGTAGCTGTGCTCTCCGGAGACCTGGGTCTATGATGACAAACCTATGTCACGAAGAGAGATGATGACATAAAAATCATGCTCAATAGGATTACGCTGAGGCCCAGGCTGCAGGGCAGGGGAGAAACAGGTGCCTGGTCGCCTTGTGGCTTCCTTGAGGCCCAATTCGCAGGCCCTGCTTCCCGAAGCCCTGTTTCCCCTCCTGGGGAATCCAAGCTGTCAAGGTGCACATACCTAGGAGAGCCCTCAGGGCTCCATTCCAAAGCACCTGGTGTGACTGTCTAGCCTCGGGCAAGGCTTTAGCGGCCAACACGCTGCTCATGTCCCTGTCTCTTCTGCTGTCTTTCAGTGACCCGGGATGCCGTTTCAGAGCCCGCAGCATCCTGGCACATTTCAGGTAACTGGAAATATCAAACCAAGGGCTGGGATCTCTAAACATCGTGTGCCCTCGCCTTCTGAGGCCTCTGAAACACCAAGAACCTTTCCACCTTGGAAGCAAGGCCTCCAGGCTCTGGCCTGATGGCGGCAAACTTCTAGCCCTCCAACCTGTGGGTGCCGAATGGCAATTCCAAATGTATACACTGTCCTGCACAATTCCAAGGGAATTGGACAGGACCCACTGATCAGGGACTTCAGTGCAACACACATAGGTGGAGTCAGGAGGACCAGGGCATCTCTGGGGCAAGGCACGGGGATAGTGCAAGTTAACCTTCACTTGAACCCCACCCCCGGCCTAGTTTTTTCTTTGGACCTCCCAAACAGTTTGGGATGGGCAGAGAAAGACCTTCAAGGTCACATTGTGACACAAGGCATGAGACCCACGTCCTTCACGAAGGGGCTTTCAGGAAGGGCCATCTGGCACACCCTAGAGCACCCGCTGAACCCCGCCTACATCTTGGGCATATGGGACTTAGGGACATCCGGAACATTCTACTGCTGGACTGGACCCACAAAGCGTTCCCTCCCCATGTGACTTAGAGAGGCAACTTGATTGACCTCCCATGCATCAGTCTCCAGCTGCCAAGGCGAGAGTGTGTTTCAGGGAATGCAATCTCTTCCTGGCCACGAGGCCAAGAGCCCTGATTGTTTTCAGAGCCTCCCAACCGTAGGCGTTCCCAACGAATTTCAGCTCTATGCATATCCCACAAAGCTCTGAAAACACACTTCTGTGAGCACTGTGATGTGGATTTTCCCCAGGGGTGTAGACCAGGCATGTGACACAGGCTGGAGACCAGCAAATGACGCCCCGGGTAGAATTGATTGTTTTATGAATTGATTTGTCTGTGGGTATCAGCCATTATATATACATATATATGGTGCTCTAGCACAGAGAACTGATGACAGGTCTCTGACTTGGTGGGGCCAAGGCAGGAATCACTAGGAAAAAAGATTTCATTAGCCCTGTATAGTGCCTGGACAATTGTCATCAGTCTAAGTCTCTAAGTCAGAGCACGAGGGGAAAGGTGCCCTTACTGAAAAACTCAAGTTAAAATTTGGGCGGGCCAGAAAGACACCTATCCCTTCCTGTGTGGCAGGAGTCACTCTTTGATGTTCCAAGGGCCAGAGATTTACTAAACCTGGTCATGCGTTCAGACCATGGTCCCATGATCCCTCAGACCGTGCAGTGTCATCAGTGGCCCATCTCAAGAGTGCCCTGACATCCTCTCCCTTTCTTCCTCCCAAAAAGGTGCCCTGAGGAAGATGAGAACTCATTCTGCTGCATCCCTTGAAGCAGAGTTCACCAGGCCGAGCTGACCTTTGGGCCTAACCTTCTCACAGCCAAGGCCCTCATCAGCACTGGCAGCCCTGGTAAGCAATCTTGTTTGTGTCCTAAACGCATGTGTAGCTGTGCTCTCCGGAGACCTGGGTCTATGATGACAAACCTATGTCACGAAGAGAGATGATGACATAAAAATCATGCTCAATAGGATTACGCTGAGGCCCAGGCTGCAGGGCAGGGGAGAAACAGGTGCCTGGTCGCCTTGTGGCTTCCTTGAGGCCCAATTCGCAGGCCCTACTTCCCAAAGCCCTGTTTCCCCTCCTGGGGAATCCAAGCTATCCAGGTGCACATACCTAGGAGAGCCCTCAGGGCTCCATTCCAAAGCACCTGGTGTGACTGTCTAGCCTCGGGCAAGGCTTTAACGGCCAACACGCTGCTCATGTCCCTGTCTCTTCTGCTGTCTTTCAGTGACCCGGGATGCCGTTTCAGAGCCCGCAGCATCCTGGCACATTTCAGGTAACTGGAAATATCAAACCAAGGGCTGGGATCTCTAAACATCGTGTGCCCTCGCCTTCTGAGGCCTCTGAAACACCAAGAACCTTTCCACCTTGGAAGCAAGGCCTCCAGGCTCTGGCCTGATGGCGGCAAACGTCTAGCCCTCCAACCTGTGGGTGCCGAATGGCAATTCCAAATGTATACACTGTCCTGCACAATTCCAAGGGAATTGGACAGGAGCCACTGATCAGGGACTTCAGTGCAACACCCATAGGTGGAGTCAGGAGGACCAGGGCGTCTCTGGGTCAAGG
The DNA here is from genome assembly GCF_049852395.1 of Peromyscus maniculatus bairdii. Classification (NCBI taxonomy): domain Eukaryota; kingdom Metazoa; phylum Chordata; class Mammalia; order Rodentia; family Cricetidae; genus Peromyscus; species Peromyscus maniculatus. Next base: position 69,248,455 of record NC_134852.1, on the reverse strand, counting down.
CACGGGGATAGTGCAAGTTAACCTTCACTTGAACCCCACCCCCGGCCTAGTTTTTTCTTTGGACCTCCCAAACAGTTTGGGATGGGCAGAGAAAGACCTTCAAGGTCACATTGTGACACAAGGCATGAGACCCACGTCCTTCACGAAGGGGCTTTCAGGAAGGGCCATCTGGCACACCCTAGAGCACCCGCTGAACCCCGCCTACATCTTGGGCATATGGAACTTAGGGACATCCGGAACATTCTACTGCTGGACTGGACCCACAAGGCGTTCCCTCCCCATGTGACTTAGAGAGGCAACTTGATTGACCTCCCATGCATCAGTCTCCAGCTGCCAAGGCGAGAGTGTGTTTCAGGGAATGCAATCTCTTCCTGGCCACGAGGCCAAGAGCCCTGATTGTTTTCAGAGCCTCCCAACCGTAGGCGTTCCCAACGAATTTCAGCTCCATGCATATCCCACAAAGCTCTGAAAACACACTTCTGTGAGCACTGTGATGTGGATTTTCCCCAGGGGTGTAGACCAGGCATGTGACACAGGCTGGAGACCAGCAAATGACGCCCCGGGTAGAATTGATTGTTTTATGAATTGATTTGTCTGTGGGTATCAGCCATTATATATACATATATATGGTGCTCTAGCACAGAGAACTGATGACAGGTCTCTGACTTGGTGGGGCCAAGGCAGGAATCACTAGGAAAAAAGATTTCATTAGCCCTGTATAGTGCCTGGACAATTGTCATCAGTCTAAGTCTCTAAGTCAGAGCACGAGGGGAAAGGTGCCCTTACTGAAAAACTCAAGTTAAAATTTGGGCGGGCCAGAAAGACACCTATCCCTTCCTGTGTGGCAGGAGTCACTCTTTGATGTTCCAAGGGCCAGAGATTTACTAAACCTGGTCATGCGTTCAGACCATGGTCCCATGATCCCTCAGACCGTGCAGTGTCATCAGTGGCCCATCTCAAGTGTGCCCTGACATCCTCTCCCTTTCTTCCTCCCAAAAAGGTGCCCTTAGGAAGAAGAGAACTCATTCTGCTGCATCCCTTGAAGCAGAGTTCACCAGGCCGAGGTGACCTTTGGGCCTAACCTTCTCACAGCCAAGGCCCTCATCAGCACTGGCAGCCCTGGTAAGCAATCTTGTTTGTGTCCTAAACGCATGTGTAGCTGTGCTCTCCGGAGACCTGGGTCTATGATGACAAACCTATGTCACGAAGAGAGATGATGACATAAAAATCATGCTCAAGGTCCCCGCCGCCCCCTGTCCTCCTGGCGGCGGCGGCGGCGGCGGCGGCGGCGTGAGGCCGGCTGCGGGGACTGGGAGCCCCTCGGCCCTCCCCGTGGCGGCGGCCGCCAATCCCCCGCCCCGGCGTGAGGGGCGGCCGCGATGCGCTCGGCCTGAGGTGTCGCGGCCCCCGTCGCCTCCCACGGCTCTTGCAGCGGCGTCCGTGCGCCCCGGCGTCATCCCGCGAGTGCCTCTGACGGGAGGGAAGATGGCTGCACGGAGCTGGCAGGACGAGCTGGCCCAGCAGGCCGAGGAGGGCTCGGCCCGGCTGCGGGAGTTGCTCTCGGTCGGCCTAGGTTTCCTGCGCACCGAACTGGGCCTCGACCTGGGGCTGGAGCCGAAGCGGTACCCGGGCTGGGTGATCCTGGTGGGCACCGGCGCGCTCGGGCTGCTGCTGCTCTTCCTGCTGGGCTACGGCTGGGCCGCGGCTTGCGCCGGCGCCCGCAAGAAGCGGAGGAGCCCGCCTCGCAAGCGGGAGGAGGCGGCCGCGTCGGCCCCGGCCCCCGAAGACCCAGCGCAGCTGAAGACGCTCAGAAGCGACGAGCAAAAGAAGAAGAACCGGAAGAAGCTGCCAGAAAAGCCCAAACCAAATGGACGTACTGTTGAGGTAGCTGAGGATGAAGTTGTTAGAACTCCCTGAAGTATAACAGCAAAGCAGCCACCAGAGACAGACAAGAAAAATGAAAAGTCAAAGAAAAATAAGAAGAAATCAAAGTCAGATGCTAAAGCAGTGCAAAACAGTTCCCGCCATGATGGAAAGGAAGTTGATGAAGGTGATTCTCATCTAAATGTTCAAGTTAGCAACTTTAAGTCTGGAAAAGGAGATTCTGCACTTCAGGTTTCTTCAGGATTAAATGAAAATCTTACTGTCAATGGAGGAGGCTGGAATGAAAAGTCTGTAAAACTCTCCTCACAGATGAGTGCAGGTGAGGAGAAGTGGAACTCTGTTCCACCTGCTTCTGCAGGCAAGAGGAAAACAGAGCCATCTGCTTGGACTCAAGACACTGCTGATGCTAATGCCAATGGGAAAGACTGGGGAAGGAACTGGAGTGATCGTTCAATATTTTCTGGCATTGGGTCTACTGCTGAGCCAGTTTCTCAGTCTACCACTTCTGATTATCAGTGGGATGTTAGCCGTAATCAACCCTATATCGATGATGAATGGTCTGGGTTAAATGGTTTGTCTTCTGCTGATCCCAGCTCAGACTGGAATGCACCAGCAGAGGAGTGGGGGAACTGGGTAGATGAAGAAAGAGCTTCACTTTTGAAGTCCCAGGAACCAATCCTCAATGATCAAAGGATTTCAGATGATGATAAAGAAAAAGGAGAGGGAGCTCTTCCAACTGGAAAATCTAAAAAGAAGAAAAAGAAAAAGAAGAAGCAAGGTGAAGATAACTCTCTCTCACAGGACACAGAAGAACTAGAAAAGGACATTAGAGAAGAGCCTCCCCTGAATACCTCCAAAGCCCGTCCAAAACAGGAGAGAGCTTTTTCCCTGAAGACCATGAGCACTAGTGATCCAGCTGAAGCACTCATCAAAAATAGCCAGCCTATCAAGACTCTTCCACCTGCTAACTCTACCGAGCCATCTATTACCTTATCAAAAGGTGACTCTGACAAGAGCTCTTCCCAAGTGCCACCGATGTTACAAGACACAGACAAACCCAAGTCAAATGCTAAGCAAAATAGTGTGCCTCCCTCGCAGACCAAGTCTGAGACTAACTGGGAATCTCCAAAACAAATAAAAAAGAAGAAAAAAGCCAGACGGGAAACGTGAATTTTTTTTTCCTGAATTGGACATGTGTTTACAAACACTGTCTTGAAGATTATGCTGTTTATGCAATAATTTGTGAACATGTACAGAATTTTATATAAATTTAAACCAATTTTTAAAACAAAACTGAACACAACCACCATAAAATGGAATCAAAGGAACATTAATTTATGAGATTAAGAGGTCAGCAGAATACATACTACAGTGCTGGAAGACACTTGGGAGAGTCTTTTCAATTGAACGAGAATGATCTTCATTGAAGAATATTATCCTGGTTTTACAACAGTTCCCTGTTTACAACAGATTGTGCCCTGTCTCATCTGAGCTGAGGAATAGTGGGTTCTGATTAGAAAGAAGGCCGCCTAGAAACCAGTAGGCAGCTCCTTGGATCTTATGCACGAACTTAGACCATTTGAATCTGTTTTATGCTTAAATCAAAGTGCTTTGATCAAATGTGTAATCTGCCATATCTTTACATATTTGTTGTAGCAGTTTGTATTAAAAGAATCACAAGTGCAAATAAAAAGTCATTTATCATTTGTTTAACTAAACTGTCTTGGTTTAGTTTACAGTTCTTAAAAAGTTCTTAAAACATTGAAAAATGCAATTGACAAACACTTGTATGGCTTACAAAGTTATTTTTGATAGTCTTACATTACTTGAATTATTCAAAATAACAGTATATTTTAAATTAAGAAAGGTAAACTATATTATTTGTTTGATATGTTTAAGGCTGAGACTAACAAATAATGCTCTTGTTTATGATTTGAAAACTTTCAGGCAAAATCCAACTTAACATTTTTCCTTTCCCTAACAGTTTTTTCAGTGTCAACTCTTAGTTGCTAGTAATTTTTTTACTTTAAAAATGAAGTAATTCACAATTTTTGAGCATATGATGAAGAATGGAAAAGTAGTCAGACAGCTTTAATTGACATTGTTGGAGACCTCCAGTTATCAGGAATACATTTTTTTACTGCCTTAACCTGTAGTGCGTAGATTATGCATCAATTTCTTGAAGGGGATTCATGTTTTTATAAGAATTTTCATGTAACTATTGCAATTGTGGTCAAAAAGGAACGTTTTCTGCTTGAAACTGTGTTGATTTAAATGATGTGTGATCTGCCACCATTTTCAGGCACTGTGTGATGGATCTCTAGGAAACTGGCAGGCCCCTCTGTAACTGTTAATAGTGCATGCTTGGCCATGTACACTGTAAATAGCCTCTACCAAACGTGTTTGACAAGGACCATAATTAACATCACCCTAGTGAATTGTGATAAAGAAAAAAGCCATGATTTATTGATGTGAGTGGCTTGTTTTCATGTGGCGCCGGGAATGAACCTGTTTAAAAGCTAGAACCAATGGTACTGATCTATCCATCAAAAACTGTCTTTATATTTGACTGTAGTTTAATAGTATTTTCAGCTAGGAAAGCTATAAGATGTAAAATGGTTTAGTTCTGAAGACTGGCCTTATTATAGGACGGCTTTCCTCACAAGCGATTAACAACTTTTTTTTTTTTTAATCAGGTGTTAACATCTGTTTCAGGAACATGGCAGTGTGTTTACATGTCGTCAGAAATTTTGTTTGAATGGGATTTCTAAATTAATTGACTTGTTTAAATAAATTCAGAAATGGAAAAAAAAAAACAAAAAAAAAAAAACAAAAAAAAAAAAAAAAATCATGCTCAATAGGATTACGCTGAGTCCCAGGCTGCAGGGCAGGGGAGAAACAGGTGCCTGGTCGCCTTGTGGCTTCCTTGAGGCCCAATTCGCAGGCCCTACTTCCCAAAGCCCTGTTTCCCCTCCTGGGGAATCCAAGCTATCCAGGTGCACATACCTAGGAGAGCCCTCAGGGCTCCATTCCAAAGCACCTGGTGTGACTGTCTAGCCTCGGGCAAGGCTTTAACGGCCAACACGCTGCTCATGTCCCTGTCTCTTCTGCTGTCTTTCAGTGACCCGGGATGCCGTTTCAGAGCCCGCAGCATCCTGGCACATTTCAGGTAACTGGAAATATCAAAGCAAGGGCTGGGATCTCTAAACATCGTGTGCCCTCGCCTTCTGAGGCCTCTGAAACACCAAGAACCTTTCCACCTTGGAAGCAAGGCCTCCAGGCTCTGGCCTGATGGCGGCAAACGTCTAGCCCTCCAACCTGTGGGTGCCGAATGGCAATTCCAAATGTATACACTGTCCTGCACAATTCCAAGGGAATTGGACAGGAGCCACTGATCAGGGACTTCAGTGCAACACCCATAGGTGGAGTCAGGAGGACCAGGGCGTCTCTGGGTCAAGGCACGGGGATAGTGCAAGTTAACCTTCACTTGAACCCCACCCCCGGCCTAGTTTTTACTTTGGATCTCTCAAACAGTTTGCGATGGGCAGAGAAAGACCTTCAAGGTCACATTGTGACACAAGGCATGAGACCCACGTCCTTCACGAAGGGGCTTTCAGGAAGGGCCATCTGGCACACCCTAGAGCACCCGCTGAACCCCGCCTACATCTTGGGCATATGGGACTTAGGGACATCCGGAACATTCTACTGCTGGACTGGACCCACAAGGCGTTCCCTCCCCATGTGACTTAGAGAGGCAACTTGATTGACCTCCCATGCATCAGTCTCCAGCTGCCAAGGCGAGAGTGTGTTTCAGGGAATGCAATCTCTTCCTGGCCACGAGGCCAAGAGCCCTGATTGTTTTCAGAGCCTCCCAACCGTAGGCGTTCCCAACGAATTTCAGCTCCATGCATATCCCACAAAGCTCTGAAAACACACTTCTGTGAGCACTGTGATGTGGATTTTCCCCAGGGGTGTAGACCAGGCATGTGACACAGGCTGGAGACCAGCAAATGACGCCCCGGGTAGAATTGATTGTTTTATGAATTGATTTGTCTGTGGGTATCAGCCATTATATATACATATATATGGTGCTCTAGCACAGAGAACTGATGACAGGTCTCTGACTTGGTGGGGCCAAGGCAGGAATCACTAGGAAAAAAGATTTCATTAGCCCTGTATAGTGCCTGGACAATTGTCATCAGTCTAAGTCTCTAAGTCAGAGCACGAGGGGAAAGGTGCCCTTACTGAAAAACTCAAGTTAAAATTTGGGCGGGCCAGAAAGACACCTATCCCTTCCTGTGTGGCAGGAGTCACTCTTTGATGTTCCAAGGGCCAGAGATTTACTAAACCTGGTCATGCGTTCAGACCATGGTCCCATGATCCCTCAGACCGTGCAGTGTCATCAGTGGCCCATCTCAAGTGTGCCCTGACATCCTCTCCCTTTCTTCCTCCCAAAAAGGTGCCCTTAGGAAGAAGAGAACTCATTCTGCTGCATCCCTTGAAGCAGAGTTCACCAGGCCGAGCTGACCTTTGGGCCTAACCTTCTCACAGCCAAGGCCCTCATCAGCACTGGCAGCCCTGGTAAGCAATCTTGTTTGTGTCCTAAACGCATGTGTAGCTGTGCTCTCCGGAGACCTGGGTCTATGATGACAAACCTATGTCACGAAGAGAGATGATGACATAAAAATCATGCTCAATAGGATTACGCTGAGGCCCAGGCTGCAGGGCAGGGGAGAAACAGGTGCCTGGTCGCCTTGTGGCTTCCTTGAGGTCCAATTCTCAGGACCTGCTTCCCGAAGCCCTGTTTCCCCTCCTGGGGAATCCAAGCTGTCCAGGTGCACATACCTAGGAGACCCCTCAGGGCTCCATTCCAAAGCACCTGGTGTGACTGTCTAGCCTCGGGCAAGGCTTTAGCGGCCAATACGCTGCTCATGTCCCTGTCTTTTCTGCTGTCTATCAGTGACCCGGGATGCCGTTTCAGAGCCCGCAGCATCCTGGCACATTTCAGGTAACTGGAAATATCAAACCAAGGGCTGGGATCTCTAAACATCGTGTGCCCTCGCCTTCTGAGGCCACTGAAACACCAAGAACCTTTCCACCTTGGAAGCAAGGCATCCAGGCTCTGGCCTGATGGCGGCAAACGTCTAGCCCTCCAACCTGTGGGTGCCGAATGGCAATTCCAAATGTATACACTGTCCTGCACAATTCCAAGGGAATTGGACAGGAGCCACTGATCAGGGACTTCAGTGCAACACCCATAGGTGGAGTCAGGAGGAACAGGGCGTCTCTGGGTCAAGGCACGGGGATAGTGCAAGTTAACCTTCACTTGAACCCCACCCCCGGCCTAGTTTTTTCTTTGGACCTCCCAAACAGTTTGGGATGGGCAGAGAAAGACCTTCAAGGTCACATTGTGACACAAGGCATGAGACCCACGTCCTTCACGAAGGGGCTTTCAGGAAGGGCCATCTGGCACACCTTAGAGCACCTGCTGAACCCCGCCTACATCTTGGGCATATGGGACTTAGGGACATCCGGAACATTCTACTGCTGGACTGGACCCACAAGGCGTTCCCTCCCCATGTGACTTAGAGAGGCAACTTGATTGACCTCCCATGCATCAGTCTCCAGCTGCCAAGGCGAGAGTGTGTTTCAGGGAATGCAATCTCTTCCTGGCTATGAGGCCAAGAGCCCCGATTGTTTTCAGAGCCTCCCAACCGTAGGCGTTCCCAACGAATTTCAGCTCCATGCATATCCCACAAAGCTCTGAAAACACACTTCTGTGAGCACTGTGATGTGGATTTTCCCCAGGGGTGTAGACCAGGCATGTGACACAGGCTGGAGACCAGCAAATGACGCCCCGGGTAGAATTGATTGTTTTATGAATTGATTTGTCTGTGGGTATCAGCCATTATATATACATATATATGGTGCTCTAGCACAGAGAACTGATGACAGGTCTCTGACTTGGTGGGGCCAAGGCAGGAATCACTAGGAAAAAAGATTTCATTAGCCCTGTATAGTGCCTGGACAATTGTCATCAGTCTAAGTCTCTAAGTCAGAGCACGAGGGGAAAGGTGCCCTTACTGAAAAACTCAAGTTAAAATTTGGGCGGGCCAGAAAGACACCTATCCCTTCCTGTGTGGCAGGAGTCACTCTTTGATGTTCCAAGGGCCAGAGATTTACTAAACCTGGTCATGCGTTCAGACCATGGTCCCATGATCCCTCAGACCGTGCAGTGTCATCAGTGGCCCATCTCAAGAGTGCCCTGACATCCTCCCCTTTCTTCCTCCCAAAAAGGTGCCCTTAGGAAGAAGAGAACTCATTCTGCTGCATCCCTTGAAGCAGAGTTCACCAGGCCGAGCTGACCTTTGGGCCTAACCTTCTCACAGCCAAGGCCCTCATCAGCACTGGCAGCCCTGGTAAGCAATCTTGTTTGTGTCCTAAACGCATGTGTAGCTGTGCTCTCCGGAGACCTGGGTCTATGATGACAAACCTATGTCACGAAGAGAGATGATGACATAAAAATCATGCTCAATAGGATTACGCTGACGCCCAGGCTGCAGGGCAGGGGAGAAACAGGTGCCTGGTCGCCTTGTGGCTTCCTTGAGGCCCAATTCGCAGGCCCTGCTTCCCGAAGCCCTGTTTCCCCTCCTGGGGAATCCAAGCTGTCAAGGTGCACATACCTAGGAGAGCCCTCAGGGCTCCATTCCAAAGCACCTGGTGTGACTGTCTAGCCTCGGGCAAGGCTTTAGCGGCCAACACGCTGCTCATGTCCCTGTCTCTTCTGCTGTCTTTCAGTGACCCGGGATTCCGTTTCAGAGCCCGCAGCATCCTGGCACATTTCAGGTAACTGGAAATATCAAACCAAGGGCTGGGATCTCTAAACATCGTGTGCCCTCGCCTTCTGAGGCCTCTGAAACACCAAGAACCTTTCCACCTTGGAAGCAAGGCCTCCAGGCTCTGGCCTGATGGCGGCAAACTTCTAGCCCTCCAACCTGTGGGTGCCGAATGGCAATTCCAAATGTATACACTGTCCTGCACAATTCCAAGGGAATTGGACAGGAGCCACTGATCAGGGACTTCAGTGCAACACACATAGGTGGAGTCAGGAGGACCAGGGCATCTCTGGGGCAAGGCACGGGGATAGTGCAAGTTAACCTTCACTTGAACCCCACCCCCGGCCTAGTTTTTTCTTTGGACCTCCCAAACAGTTTGGGATGGGCAGAGAAAGACCTTCAAGGTCACATTGTGACACAAGGCATGAGACCCACGTCCTTCACGAAGGGGCTTTCAGGAAGGGCCATCTGGCACACCCTAGAGCACCCGCTGAACCCCGCCTACATCTTGGGCATATGGGACTTAGGGACATCCGGAACATTCTACTGCTGGACTGGACCCACAAAGCGTTCCCTCCCCATGTGACTTAGAGAGGCAACTTGATTGACCTCCCATGCATCAGTCTCCAGCTGCCAAGGCGAGAGTGTGTTTCAGGGAATGCAATCTCTTCCTGGCCACGAGGCCAAGAGCCCTGATTGTTTTCAGAGCCTCCCAACCGTAGGCGTTCCCAACGAATTTCAGCTCTATGCATATCCCACAAAGCTCTGAAAACACACTTCTGTGAGCACTGTGATGTGGATTTTCCCCAGGGGTGTAGACCAGGCATGTGACACAGGCTGGAGACCAGCAAATGACGCCCCGGGTAGAATTGATTGTTTTATGAATTGATTTGTCTGTGGGTATCAGCCATTATATATACATATATATGGTGCTCTAGCACAGAGAACTGATGACAGGTCTCTGACTTGGTGGGGCCAAGGCAGGAATCACTAGGAAAAAAGATTTCATTAGCCCTGTATAGTGCCTGGACAATTGTCATCAGTCTAAGTCTCTAAGTCAGAGCACGAGGGGAAAGGTGCCCTTACTGAAAAACTCAAGTTAAAATTTGGGCGGGCCAGAAAGACACCTATCCCTTCCTGTGTGGCAGGAGTCACTCTTTGATGTTCCAAGGGCCAGAGATTTACTAAACCTGGTCATGCGTTCAGACCATGGTCCCATGATCCCTCAGACCGTGCAGTGTCATCAGTGGCCCATCTCAAGAGTGCCCTGACATCCTCTCCCTTTCTTCCTCCCAAAAAGGTGCCCTGAGGAAGATGAGAACTCATTCTGCTGCATCCCTTGAAGCAGAGTTCACCAGGCCGAGCTGACCTTTGGGCCTAACCTTCTCACAGCCAAGGCCCTCATCAGCACTGGCAGCCCTGGTAAGCAATCTTGTTTGTGTCCTAAACGCATGTGTAGCTGTGCTCTCCGGAGACCTGGGTCTATGATGACAAACCTATGTCACGAAGAGAGATGATGACATAAAAATCATGCTCAATAGGATTACGCTGAGGCCCAGGCTGCAGGGCAGGGGAGAAACAGGTGCCTGGTCGCCTTGTGGCTTCCTTGAGGCCCAATTCGCAGGCCCTACTTCCCAAAGCCCTGTTTCCCCTCCTGGGGAATCCAAGCTATCCAGGTGCACATACCTAGGAGAGCCCTCAGGGCTCCATTCCAAAGCACCTGGTGTGACTGTCTAGCCTCGGGCAAGGCTTTAACGGCCAACACGCTGCTCATGTCCCTGTCTCTTCTGCTGTCTTTCAGTGACCCGGGATGCCGTTTCAGAGCCCGCAGCATCCTGGCACATTTCAGGTAACTGGAAATATCAAACCAAGGGCTGGGATCTCTAAACATCGTGTGCCCTCGCCTTCTGAGGCCTCTGAAACACCAAGAACCTTTCCACCTTGGAAGCAAGGCCTCCAGGCTCTGGCCTGATGGCGGCAAACGTCTAGCCCTCCAACCTGTGGGTGCCGAATGGCAATTCCAAATGTATACACTGTCCTGCACAATTCCAAGGGAATTGGACAGGAGCCACTGATCAGGGACTTCAGTGCAACACCCATAGGTGGAGTCAGGAGGACCAGGGCGTCTCTGGGTCAAGGCACGGGGATAGTGCAAGTTAACCTTCACTTGAACCCCACCCCCGGCCTAGTTTTTTCTTTGGACCTCCCAAACAGTTTGGGATGGGCAGAGAAAGACCTTCAAGGTCACATTGTGACACAAGGCATGAGACCCACGTCCTTCACGAAGGGGCTTTCAGGAAGGGCCATCTGGCACACCCTAGAGCACCCGCTGAACCCCGCCTACATCTTGGGCATATGGGACTTAGGGACATCCGGAACATTCTACTGCTGGACTGGACCCACAAGGCGTTCCCTCCCCATGTGACTTAGAGAGGCAACTTGATTGACCTCCCATGCATCAGTCTCCAGCTGCCAAGGCGAGAGTGTGTTTCAGGGAATGCAATCTCTTCCTGGCCACGAGGCCAAGAGCCCTGATTGTTTTCAGAGCCTCCCAACCGTAGGCGTTCCCAACGAATTTCAGCTCCATGCATATCCCACAAAGCTCTGAAAACACACTTCTGTGAGCACTGTGATGTGGATTTTCCCCAGGGGTGTAGACCAGGCATGTGACACAGGCTGGAGACCAGCAAATGATGCCCCGGGTAGAATTGATTGTTTTATGAATTGATTTGTCTGTGGGTATCAGCCATTATATATACATATATATGGTGCTCTAGCACAGAGAACTGATGACAGGTCTCTGACTTGGTGGGGCCAAGGCAGGAATCACTAGGAAAAAAGATTTCATTAGCCCTGTATAGTGCCTGGACAATTGTCATCAGTCTAAGTCTCTAAGTCAGAGCACGAGGGGAAAGGTGCCCTTACTGAAAAACTCAAGTTAAAATTTGGGCGGGCCAGAAAGACACCTATCCCTTCCTGTGTGGCAGGAGTCACTCTTTGATGTTCCAAGGGCCAGAGATTTACTAAACCTGGTCATGCGTTCAGACCATGGTCCCATGATCCCTCAGACCGTGCAGTGTCATCAGTGGCCCATCTCAAGTGTGCCCTGACATCCTCTCCCTTTCTTCCTCCCAAAAAGGTGCCCTTAGGAAGAAGAGAACTCATTCTGCTGCATCCCTTGAAGCAGAGTTCACCAGGCCGAGGTGACCTTTGGGCCTAACCTTCTCACAGCCAAGGCCCTCATCAGCACTGGCAGCCCTGGTAAGCAATCTTGTTTGTGTCCTAAACGCATGTGTAGCTGTGCTCTCCGGAGACCTGGGTCTATGATGACAAACCTATGTCACGAAGAGAGATGATGACATAAAAATCATGCTCAATAGGATTACGCTGAGTCCCAGGCTGCAGGGCAGGGGAGAAACAGGTGCCTGGTCGCCTTGTGGCTTCCTTGAGGCCCAATTCGCAGGCCCTACTTCCCAAAGCCCTGTTTCCCCTCCTGGGGAATCCAAGCTATCCAGGTGCACATACCTAGGAGAGCCCTCAGGGCTCCATTCCAAAGCACCTGGTGTGACTGTCTAGCCTCGGGCAAGGCTTTAATGGCCAACACGCTGCTCATGTCCCTGTCTCTTCTGCTGTCTTTCTGTGACCCGGGATGCCGTTTCAGAGCCCGCAGCATCCTGGCACATTTCAGGTAACTGGAAATATCAAACCAAGGGCTGGGATCTCTAAACATCGTGTGCCCTCGCCTTCTGAGGCCTCTGAAACACCAAGAACCTTTCCACCTTGGAAGCAAGGCCTCCAGGCTCTGGCCTGATGGCGGCAAACGTCTAGCCCTCCAACCTGTGGGTGCCGAATGGCAATTCCAAATGTATACACTGTCCTGCACAATTCCAAGGGAATTGGACAGGAGCCACTGATCAGGGACTTCAGTGCAACACCCATAGGTGGAGTCAGGAGGACCAGGGCGTCTCTGGGTCAAGGCACGGGGATAGTGCAAGTTAACCTTCACTTGAACCCCACCCCCGGCCTAGTTTTTTCTTTGGACCTCCCAAACAGTTTGGGATGGGCAGAGAAAGACCTTCAAGGTCACATTGTGACACAAGGCATGAGACCCACGTCCTTCACGAAGGGGCTTTCAGGAAGGCCCATCTGGCACACCCTAGAGCACCCGCTGAACCCCGCCTACATCTTGGGCATATGGGACTTAGGGACATCCGGAACATTCTACTGCTGGACTGGACCCACAAGGCGTTCCCTCCCCATGTGACTTAGAGAGGCAACTTGATTGACCTCCCATGCATCAGTCTCCAGCTGCCAAGGCGAGAGTGTGTTTCAGGGAATGCAATCTCTTCCTGGCCACGAGGCCAAGAGCCCTGATTGTTTTCAGAGCCTCCCAACCGTAGGCGTTCCCAACGAATTTCAGCTCCATGCATATCCCACAAAGCTCTGAAAACACACTTCTGTGAGCACTGTGATGTGGATTTTCCCCAGGGGTGTAGACCAGGCATGTGACACAGGCTGGAGACCAGCAAATGACGCCCCGGGTAGAATTGATTGTTTTATGAATTGATTTGTCTGTGGGTATCAGCCATTATATATACATATATATGGTGCTCTAGCACAGAGAACTGATGACAGGCCTCTGACTTGGTGGGGCCAAGGCAGGAATCACTAGGAAAAAAGATTTCATTAGCCCTGTATAGTGCCTGGACAATTGTCATCAGTCTAAGTCTCTAAGTCAGAGCACGAGGGGAAAGGTGCCCTTACTGAAAAACTCAAGTTAAAATTTGGGCGGGCCAGAAAGACACCTATCCCTTCCTGTGTGGCAGGAGTCACTCTTTGATGTTCCAAGGGCCAGAGATTTACTAAACCTGGTCATGCGTTCAGACCATGGTCCCATGATCCCTCAGACCGTGCAGTGTCATCAGTGGCCCATCTCAAGAGTGCCCTGACATCCTCTCCCTTTCTTCCTCCCAAAAAGGTGCCCTGAGGAAGATGAGAACTCATTCTGCTGCATCCCTTGAAGCAGAGTTCACCAGGCCGAGCTGACCTTTGGGCCTAACCTTCTCACAGCCAAGGCCCTCATCAGCACTGGCATCCCTGGTAAGCAATCTTGTTTGTGTCCTAAACGCATGTGTAGCTGTGCTCTCCGGAGACCTGGGTCTATGATGACAAACCTATGTCACGAAGAGAGATGATGACATAAAAATCATGCTCAATAGGATTACGCTGAGGCCCAGGCTGCAGGGCAGGGGAGAAACAGGTGCCTGGTCGCCTTGTGGCTTCCTTGAGGCCCAATTCGCAGGCCCTGCTTCCCGAAGCCCTGTTTCCCCTCCTGGGGAATCCAAGCTGTCCAGGTGCACATACCTAGGAGAGCCCTCAGGGCTCCATTCCAAAGCACCTGGTGTGACTGTCTAGCCTCGGGCAAGGCTTTAGCGGCCAACACGCTGCTCATGTCCCTGTCTCTTCTGCTGTCTTTCAGTGACCCGGGATTCCGTTTCAGAGCCCGCAGCATCCTGGCACATTTCAGGTAACTGGAAATATCAAACCAAGGGCTGGGATCTCTAAACATCGTGTGCCCTCGCCTTCTGAGGCCTCTGAAACACCAAGAACCTTTCCACCTTGGAAGCAAGGCCTCCAGGCTCTGGCCTGATGGCGGCAAACTTCTAGCCCTCCAACCTGTGGGTGCCGAATGGCAATTCCAAATGTATACACTGTCCTGCACAATTCCAAGGGAATTGGACAGGAGCCACTGATCAGGGACTTCAGTGCAACACACATAGGTGGAGTCAGGAGGACCAGGGCATCTCTGGGGCAAGGCACGGGGATAGTGCAAGTTAACCTTCACTTGAACCCCACCCCCGGCCTAGTTTTTTCTTTGGACCTCCCAAACAGTTTGGGATGGGCAGAGAAAGACCTTCAAGGTCACATTGTGACACAAGGCATGAGACCCACGTCCTTCACGAAGGGGCTTTCAGGAAGGGCCATCTGGCACACCCTAGAGCACCCGCTGAACCCCGCCTACATCTTGGGCATATGGGACTTAGGGACATCCGGAACATTCTACTGCTGGACTGGACCCACAAAGCGTTCCCTCCCCATGTGACTTAGAGAGGCAACTTGATTGACCTCCCATGCATCAGTCTCCAGCTGCCAAGGCGAGAGTGTGTTTCAGGGAATGCAATCTCTTCCTGGCCACGAGGCCAAGAGCCCTGATTGTTTTCAGAGCCTCCCAACCGTAGGCGTTCCCAACGAATTTCAGCTCTATGCATATCCCACAAAGCTCTGAAAACACACTTCTGTGAGCACTGTGATGTGGATTTTCCCCAGGGGTGTAGACCAGGCATGTGACACAGGCTGGAGACCAGCAAATGACGCCCCGGGTAGAATTGATTGTTTTATGAATTGATTTGTCTGTGGGTATCAGCCATTATATATACATATATATGGTGCTCTAGCACAGAGAACTGATGACAGGTCTCTGACTTGGTGGGGCCAAGGCAGGAATCACTAGGAAAAAAGATTTCATTAGCCCTGTATAGTGCCTGGACAATTGTCATCAGTCTAAGTCTCTAAGTCAGAGCACGAGGGGAAAGGTGCCCTTACTGAAAAACTCAAGTTAAAATTTGGGCGGGCCAGAAAGACACCTATCCCTTCCTGTGTGGCAGGAGTCACTCTTTGATGTTCCAAGGGCCAGAGATTTACTAAACCTGGTCATGCGTTCAGACCATGGTCCCATGATCCCTCAGACCGTGCAGTGTCATCAGTGGCCCATCTCAAGAGTGCCCTGACATCCTCTCCCTTTCTTCCTCCCAAAAAGGTGCCCTGAGGAAGATGAGAACTCATTCTGCTGCATCCCTTGAAGCAGAGTTCACCAGGCCGAGCTGACCTTTGGGCCTAACCTTCTCACAGCCAAGGCCCTCATCAGCACTGGCAGCCCTGGTAAGCAATCTTGTTTGTGTCCTAAACGCATGTGTAGCTGTGCTCTCCGGAGACCTGGGTCTATGATGACAAACCTATGTCACGAAGAGAGATGATGACATAAAAATCATGCTCAATAGGATTACGCTGAGGCCCAGGCTGCAGGGCAGGGGAGAAACAGGTGCCTGGTCGCCTTGTGGCTTCCTTGAGGCCCAATTCGCAGGCCCTACTTCCCAAAGCCCTGTTTCCCCTCCTGGGGAATCCAAGCTATCCAGGTGCACATACCTAGGAGAGCCCTCAGGGCTCCATTCCAAAGCACCTGGTGTGACTGTCTAGCCTCGGGCAAGGCTTTAACGGCCAACACGCTGCTCATGTCCCTGTCTCTTCTGCTGTCTTTCAGTGACCCGGGATGCCGTTTCAGAGCCCGCAGCATCCTGGCACATTTCAGGTAACTGGAAATATCAAACCAAGGGCTGGGATCTCTAAACATCGTGTGCCCTCGCCTTCTGAGGCCTCTGAAACACCAAGAACCTTTCCACCTTGGAAGCAAGGCCTCCAGGCTCTGGCCTGATGGCGGCAAACGTCTAGCCCTCCAACCTGTGGGTGCCGAATGGCAATTCCAAATGTATACACTGTCCTGCACAATTCCAAGGGAATTGGACAGGTGCCACTGATCAGGGACTTCAGTGCAACACCCATAGGTGGAGTCAGGAGGACCAGGGCGTCTCTGGGTCAAGGCACGGGGATAGTGCAAGTTAACCTTCACTTGAACCCCACCCCCGGCCTAGTTTTTTCTTTGGACCTCCCAAACAGTTTGGGATGGGCAGAGAAAGACCTTCAAGGTCACATTGTGACACAAGGCATGAGACCCACGTCCTTCACGAAGGGGCTTTCAGGAAGGGCCATCTGGCACACCCTAGAGCACCCGCTGAACCCCGCCTACATCTTGGGCATATGGGACTTAGGGACATCCGGAACATTCTACTGCTGGACTGGACCCACAAGGCGTTCCCTCCCCATGTGACTTAGAGAGGCAACTTGATTGACCTCCCATGCATCAGTCTCCAGCTGCCAAGGCGAGAGTGTGTTTCAGGGAATGCAATCTCTTCCTGGCCACGAGGCCAAGAGCCCTGATTGTTTTCAGAGCCTCCCAACCGTAGGCGTTCCCAACGAATTTCAGCTCCATGCATATCCCACAAAGCTCTGAAAACACACTTCTGTGAGCACTGTGATGTGGATTTTCCCCAGGGGTGTAGACCAGGCATGTGACACAGGCTGGAGACCAGCAAATGACGCCCCGGGTAGAATTGATTGTTTTATGAATTGATTTGTCTGTGGGTATCAGCCATTATATATACATATATATGGTGCTCTAGCACAGAGAACTGATGACAGGTCTCTGACTTGGTGGGGCCAAGGCAGGAATCACTAGGAAAAAAGATTTCATTAGCCCTGTATAGTGCCTGGACAATTGTCATCAGTCTAAGTCTCTAAGTCAGAGCACGAGGGGAAAGGTGCCCTTACTGAAAAACTCAAGTTAAAATTTGGGCGGGCCAGAAAGACACCTATCCCTTCCTGTGTGGCAGGAGTCACTCTTTGATGTTCCAAGGGCCAGAGATTTACTAAACCTGGTCATGCGTTCAGACCATGGTCCCATGATCCCTCAGACCGTGCAGTGTCATCAGTGGCCCATCTCAAGTGTGCCCTGACATCCTCTCCCTTTCTTCCTCCCAAAAAGGTGCCCTTAGGAAGAAGAGAACTCATTCTGCTGCATCCCTTGAAGCAGAGTTCACCAGGCCGAGGTGACCTTTGGGCCTAACCTTCTCACAGCCAAGGCCCTCATCAGCACTGGCAGCCCTGGTAAGCAATCTTGTTTGTGTCCTAAACGCATGTGTAGCTGTGCTCTCCGGAGACCTGGGTCTATGATGACAAACCTATGTGACGAAGAGAGATGATGACATAAAAATCATGCTCAATAGGATTACGCTGAGTCCCAGGCTGCAGGGCAGGGGAGAAACAGGTGCCTGGTCGCCTTGTGGCTTCCTTGAGGCCCAATTCGCAGGCCCTACTTCCCAAAGCCCTGTTTCCCCTCCTGGGGAATCCAAGCTATCCAGGTGCACATACCTAGGAGAGCCCTCAGGGCTCCATTCCAAAGCACCTGGTGTGACTGTCTAGCCTCGGGCAAGGCTTTAATGGCCAACACGCTGCTCATGTCCCTGTCTCTTCTGCTGTCTTTCTGTGACCCGGGATGCCGTTTCAGAGCCCGCAGCATCCTGGCACATTTCAGGTAACTGGAAATATCAAACCAAGGGCTGGGATCTCTAAACATCGTGTGCCCTCGCCTTCTGAGGCCTCTGAAACACCAAGAACCTTTCCACCTTGGAAGCAAGGCCTCCAGGCTCTGGCCTGATGGCGGCAAACGTCTAGCCCTCCAACCTGTGGGTGCCGAATGGCAATTCCAAATGTATACACTGTCCTGCACAATTCCAAGGGAATTGGACAGGAGCCACTGATCAGGGACTTCAGTGCAACACCCATAGGTGGAGTCAGGAGGACCAGGGCGTCTCTGGGTCAAGGCACGGGGATAGTGCAAGTTAACCTTCACTTGAACCCCACCCCCGGCCTAGTTTTTTCTTTGGACCTCCCAAACAGTTTGGGATGGGCAGAGAAAGACCTTCAAGGTCACATTGTGACACAAGGCATGAGACCCACGTCCTTCACGAAGGGGCTTTCAGGAAGGCCCATCTGGCACACCCTAGAGCACCCGCTGAACCCCGCCTACATCTTGGGCATATGGGACTTAGGGACATCCGGAACATTCTACTGCTGGACTGGACCCACAAGGCGTTCCCTCCCCATGTGACTTAGAGAGGCAACTTGATTGACCTCCCATGCATCAGTCTCCAGCTGCCAAGGCGAGAGTGTGTTTCAGGGAATGCAATCTCTTCCTGGCCACGAGGCCAAGAGCCCTGATTGTTTTCAGAGCCTCCCAACCGTAGGCGTTCCCAACGAATTTCAGCTCCATGCATATCCCACAAAGCTCTGAAAACACACTTCTGTGAGCACTGTGATGTGGATTTTCCCCAGGGGTGTAGACCAGGCATGTGACACAGGCTGGAGACCAGCAAATGACGCCCCGGGTAGAATTGATTGTTTTATGAATTGATTTGTCTGTGGGTATCAGCCATTATATATACATATATATGGTGCTCTAGCACAGAGAACTGATGACAGGCCTCTGACTTGGTGGGGCCAAGGCAGGAATCACTAGGAAAAAAGATTTCATTAGCCCTGTATAGTGCCTGGACAATTGTCATCAGTCTAAGTCTCTAAGTCAGAGCACGAGGGGAAAGGTGCCCTTACTGAAAAACTCAAGTTAAAATTTGGGCGGGCCAGAAAGACACCTATCCCTTCCTGTGTGGCAGGAGTCACTCTTTGATGTTCCAAGGGCCAGAGATTTACTAAACCTGGTCATGCGTTCAGACCATGGTCCCATGATCCCTCAGACCGTGCAGTGTCATCAGTGGCCCATCTCAAGAGTGCCCTGACATCCTCTCCCTTTCTTCCTCCCAAAAAGGTGCCCTGAGGAAGATGAGAACTCATTCTGCTGCATCCCTTGAAGCAGAGTTCACCAGGCCGAGCTGACCTTTGGGCCTAACCTTCTCACAGCCAAGGCCCTCATCAGCACTGGCATCCCTGGTAAGCAATCTTGTTTGTGTCCTAAACGCATGTGTAGCTGTGCTCTCCGGAGACCTGGGTCTATGATGACAAACCTATGTCACGAAGAGAGATGATGACATAAAAATCATGCTCAATAGGATTACGCTGAGGCCCAGGCTGCAGGGCAGGGGAGAAACAGGTGCCTGGTCGCCTTGTGGCTTCCTTGAGGCCCAATTCGCAGGCCCTGCTTCCCGAAGCCCTGTTTCCCCTCCTGGGGAATCCAAGCTGTCCAGGTGCACATACCTAGGAGAGCCCTCAGGGCTCCATTCCAAAGCACCTGGTGTGACTGTCTAGCCTCGGGCAAGGCTTTAGCGGCCAACACGCTGCTCATGTCCCTGTCTCTTCTGCTGTCTTTCAGTGACCCGGGATGCCGATTCAGAGCCTGCAGCATCCTGGCACATTTCAGGTAACTGGAAATATCAAACCAAGGGCTGGGATCTCTAAACATCGTGTGCCCTCGCCTTCTGAGGCCTCTGAAACACCAAGAACCTTTCCACCTTGGAAGCAAGGCCTCCAGGCTCTGGCCTGATGGCGGCAAACGTCTAGCCCTCCAACCTGTGGGTGCCGAATGGCAATTCCAAATGTATACACTGTCCTGCACAATTCCAAGGGAATTGGACAGGAGCCACTGATCAGGGACTTCAGTGCAACACCCATAGGTGGAGTCAGGAGGAACAGGGCGTCTCTGGGTCAAGGCACGGGGATAGTGCAAGTTAACCTTCACTTGAACCGCACCCCCGGCCTAGTTTTTTCTTTGGACCTCCCAAACAGTTTGGGATGGGCAGAGAAAGACCTTCAAGGTCACATTGTGACACAAGGCATGAGACCCACGTCCTTCACGAAGGGGCTTTCAGGAAGGGCCATCTGGCACACCCTAGAGCACCCGCTGAACCCCGCCTACATCTTGGGCATATGGGACTTAGGGACATCCGGAACATTCTACTGCTGGACTGGACCCACAAGGCATTCCCTCCCCATGTGACTTAGAGAGGCAACTTGATTGACCTCCCATGCATCAGTCTCCAGCTGCCAAGGCGAGAGTGTGTTTCAGGGAATGCAATCTCTTCCTGGCCACGAGGCCAAGAGCCCTGATTGTTTTCAGAGCCTCCCAACCGTAGGCGTTCCCAATGAATTTCAGCTCCATGCATATCCCACAAAGCTCTGAAAACACACTTCTGTGAGCACTGTGATGTGGATTTTCCCCAGGGGTGTAGACCAGGCATGTGACACAGGCTGGAGACCAGCAAATGACGCCCCGGGTAGAATTGATTGTTTTATGAATTGATTTGTCTGTGGGTATCAGCCATTATATATACATATATATGGTGCTCTAGCACAGAGAACTGATGACAGGTCTCTGACTTGGTGGGGCCAAGGCAGGAATCACTAGGAAAAAAGATTTCATTAGCCCTGTATAGTGCCTGGACAATTGTCATCAGTCTAAGTCTCTAAGTCAGAGCACGAGGGGAAAGGTGCCCTTACTGAAAAACTCAAGTTAAAATTTGGGCGGGCCAGAAAGACACCTATCCCTTCCTGTGTGGCAGGAGTCACTCTTTGATGTTCCAAGGGCCAGAGATTTACTAAACCTGGTCATGCGTTCAGACCATGGTCCCATGATCCCTCAGACCGTGCAGTGTCATCAGTGGCCCATCTCAAGAGTGCCCTGACATCCTCCCCTTTCTTCCTCCCAAAAAGGTGCCCTTAGGAAGAAGAGAACTCATTCTGCTGCATCCCTTGAAGCAGAGTTCACCAGGCCGAGCTGACCTTTGGGCCTAACCTTCTCACAGCCAAGGCCCTCATCAGCACTGGCATCCCTGGTAAGCAATCTTGTTTGTGTCCTAAACGCATGTGTAGCTGTGCTCTCCGGAGACCTGGGTCTATGATGACAAACCTATGTCACGAAGAGAGATGATGACATGAAAATCATGCTCAATAGGATTACGCTGAGGCCCAGGCTGCAGGGCAGGGGAGAAACAGGTGCCTGGTCGCCTTGTGGCTTCCTTGAGGCCCAATTCGCAGGCCATGCTTCCCGAAGCCCTGTTTCCCCTCCTGGGGAATCCAAGCTGTCCAGGTGCACATACCTAGGAGAGCCCTCAGGGCTCCATTCCAAAGCACCTGGTGTGACTGTCTAGCCTCGGGGAAGGCTTTAGCGGCCAACACGCTGCTCATGTCCCTGTCTCTTCTGCTGTCTTTCAGTGACCCGGGATGCCGATTCAGAGCCTGCAGCATCCTGGCACATTTCAGGTAACTGGAAATATCAAACCAAGGGCTGGGATCTCTAAACATCGTGTGCCCTCGCCTTCTGAGGCCTCTGAAACACCAAGAACCTTTCCACCTTGGAAGCAAGGCCTCCAGGCTCTGGCCTGATGGCGGCAAACGTCTAGCCCTCCAACCTGTGGGTGCCGAATGGCAATTCCAAATGTATACACTGTCCTGCACAATTCCAAGGGAATTGGACAGGAGCCACTGATCAGGGACTTCAGTGCAACACCCATAGGTGGAGTCAGGAGGAACAGTGCGTCTCTGGGTCAAGGCACGGGGATAGTGCAAGTTAACCTTCACTTGAACCCCACCCCCGGCCTAGTTTTTTCTTTGGACCTCCCAAACAGTTTGGGATGGGCAGAGAAAAACCTTCAAGGTCACATTGTGACACAAGGCATGAGACCCACGTCCTTCACGAAGGGGCTTTCAGGAAGGTCCATCTGGCACACCCTAGAGCACCCACTGAACCCCGCCTACATCTTGGGCATATGGGACTTAGGGACATCCGGAACATTCTACTGCTGGACTGGACCCACAAGGCGTTCCCTCCCCATGTGACTTAGAGAGGCAACTTGATTGACCTCCCATGCATCAGTCTCCAGCTGCCAAGGCGAGAGTGTGTTTCAGGGAATGCAATCTCTTCATGGCCACGAGGCCAAGAGCCCTGATTGTTTTCAGAGCCTCCCAACCGTAGGCGTTCCCAACGAATTTCAGCTCCATGCATATCCCACAAAGCTCTGAAAACACACTTCTGTGAGCACTGTGATGTGGATTTTCCCCAGGGGTGTAGACCAGGCATGTGACACAGGCTGGAGACCAGCAAATGACGCCCCGGGTAGAATTGATTGTTTTATGAATTTATTTGTCTGTGGGTATCAGCCATTATATATACATATATATGGTGCTCTAGCACAGAGAACTGATGACAGGTCTCTGACTTGGTGGGGCCAAGGCAGGAATCACTAGGAAAAAAGATTTCATTAGCCCTGTATAGTGCCTGGACAATTGTCATCAGTCTAAGTCTCTAAGTCAGAGCACGAGGGGAAAGGTGCCCTTACTGAAAAACTCAAGTTAAAATTTGGGCGGGCCAGAAAGACACCTATCCCTTCCTGTGTGGCAGGAGTCACTCTTTGATGTTCCAAGGGCCAGAGATTTACTAAACCTGGTCATGCGTTCAGACCATGGTCCCATGATCCCTCAGACCGTGCAGTGTCATCAGTGGCCCATCTCAAGAGTGCCCTGACATCCTCTCCCTTTCTTCCTCCCAAAAAGGTGCCCTGAGGAAGAAGAGAACTCATTCTGCTGCATCCCTTGAAGCAGAGTTCACCAGGCCGAGCTGACCTTTGGGCCTAACCTTCTCACAGCCAAGGCCCTCATCAGCACTGGCATCCCTGGTAAGCAATCTTGTTTGTGTCCTAAACGCATGTGTAGCTGTGCTCTCCGGAGACCTGGGTCTATGATGACAAACCTATGTCACGAAGAGAGATGATGACATGAAAATCATGCTCAATAGGATTACGCTGAGGCCCAGGCTGCAGGGCAGGGGAGAAACAGGTGCCTGGTCGCCTTGTGGCTTCCTTGAGGCCCAATTCGCAGGCCATGCTTCCCGAAGCCCTGTTTCCCCTCCTGGGGAATCCAAGCTGTCCAGGTGCACATACCTAGGAGAGCCCTCAGGGCTCCATTCCAAAGCACCTGGTGTGACTGTCTAGCCTCGGGCAAGGCTTTAGCGGCCAACACGCTGCTCATGTCCCTGTCTCTTCTGCTGTCTTTCAGTGACCCGGGATGCCGATTCAGAGCCTGCAGCATCCTGGCACATTTCAGGTAACTGGAAATATCAAACCAAGGGCTGGGATCTCTAAACATCGTGTGCCCTCGCCTTCTGAGGCCTCTGAAACACCAAGAACCTTTCCACCTTGGAAGCAAGGCCTCCAGGCTCTGGCCTGATGGCGGCAAACGTCTAGCCCTCCAACCTGTGGGTGCCGAATGGCAATTCCAAATGTATACACTGTCCTGCACAATTCCAAGGGAATTGGACAGGAGCCACTGATCAGGGACTTCAGTGCAACACCCATAGGTGGAGTCAGGAGGAACAGTGCGTCTCTGGGTCAAGGCACGGGGATAGTGCAAGTTAACCTTCACTTGAACCCCACCCCCGGCCTAGTTTTTTCTTTGGACCTCCCAAACAGTTTGGGATGGGCAGAGAAAGACCTTCAAGGTCACATTGTGACACAAGGCATGAGACCCACGTCCTTCACGAAGGGGCTTTCAGGAAGGTCCATCTGGCACACCCTAGAGCACCCACTGAACCCCGCCTACATCTTGGGCATATGGGACTTAGGGACATCCGGAACATTCTACTGCTGGACTGGACCCACAAGGCGTTCCCTCCCCATGTGACTTAGAGAGGCAACTTGATTGACCTCCCATGCATCAGTCTCCAGCTGCCAAGGCGAGAGTGTGTTTCAGGGAATGCAATCTCTTCATGGCCACGAGGCCAAGAGCCCTGATTGTTTTCAGAGCCTCCCAACCGTAGGCGTTCCCAACGAATTTCAGCTCCATGCATATCCCACAAAGCTCTGAAAACACACTTCTGTGAGCACTGTGATGTGGATTTTCCCCAGGGGTGTAGACCAGGCATGTGACACAGGCTGGAGACCAGCAAATGACGCCCCGGGTAGAATTGATTGTTTTATGAATTTATTTGTCTGTGGGTATCAGCCATTATATATATACATATATATGGTGCTCTAGTACAGAGAACTGATGACAGGTCTCTGACTTGGTGGGGCCAAGGCAGGAATCACTAGGAAAAAAGATTTCATTAGCCCTGTATAGTGCCTGGACAATTGTCATCAGTCTAAGTCTCTAAGTCAGAGCACGAGGGGAAAGGTGCCCTTACTGAAAAACTCAAGTTAAAATTTGGGCGGGCCAGAAAGACACCTATCCCTTCCTGTGTGGCAGGAGTCACTCTTTGATGTTCCAAGGGCCAGAGATTTACTAAACCTGGTCATGCGTTCAGACCATGGTCCCATGATCCCTCAGACCGTGCAGTGTCATCAGTGGCCCATCTCAAGAGTGCCCTGACATCCTCTCCCTTTCTTCCTCCCAAAAAGGTGCCCTGAGGAAGAAGAGAACTCATTCTGCTGCATCCCTTGAAGCAGAGTTCACCAGGCCGAGCTGACCTTTGGGCCTAACCTTCTCACAGCCAAGGCCCTCATCAGCACTGGCATCCCTGGTAAGCAATCTTGTTTGTGTCCTAAACGCATGTGTAGCTGTGCTCTCCGGAGACCTGGGTCTATGATGACAAACCTATGTCACGAAGAGAGATGATGACATGAAAATCATGCTCAATAGGATTACGCTGAGGCCCAGGCTGCAGGGCAGGGGAGAAACAGGTGCCTGGTCGCCTTGTGGCTTCCTTGAGGCCCAATTCGCAGGCCATGCTTCCCGAAGCCCTGTTTCCCCTCCTGGGGAATCCAAGCTGTCCAGGTGCACATACCTAGGAGAGCCCTCAGGGCTCCATTCCAAAGCACCTGGTGTGACTGTCTAGCCTCGGGCAAGGCTTTAGCGGCCAACACGCTGCTCATGTCCCTGTCTCTTCTGCTGTCTTTCAGTGACCCGGGATGCCGATTCAGAGCCTGCAGCATCCTGGCACATTTCAGGTAACTGGAAATATCAAACCAAGGGCTGGGATCTCTAAACATCGTGTGCCCTCGCCTTCTGAGGCCTCTGAAACACCAAGAACCTTTCCACCTTGGAAGCAAGGCCTCCAGGCTCTGGCCTGATGGCGGCAAACGTCTAGCCCTCCAACCTGTGGGTGCCGAATGGCAATTCCAAATGTATACACTGTCCTGCACAATTCCAAGGGAATTGGACAGGAGCCACTGATCAGGGACTTCAGTGCAACACCCATAGGTGGAGTCAGGAGGAACAGTGCGTCTCTGGGTCAAGGCACGGGGATAGTGCAAGTTAACCTTCACTTGAACCCCACCCCCGGCCTAGTTTTTTCTTTGGACCTCCCAAACAGTTTGGGATGGGCAGAGAAAAACCTTCAAGGTCACATTGTGACACAAGGCATGAGACCCACGTCCTTCACGAAGGGGCTTTCAGGAAGGTCCATCTGGCACACCCTAGAGCACCCACTGAACCCCGCCTACATCTTGGGCATATGGGACTTAGGGACATCCGGAACATTCTACTGCTGGACTGGACCCACAAGGCGTTCCCTCCCCATGTGACTTACAGAGGCAACTTGATTGACCTCCCATGCATCAGTCTCCAGCTGCCAAGGCGAGAGTGTGTTTCAGGGAATGCAATCTCTTCCTGGCCACGAGGCCAAGAGCCCTGATTGTTTTCAGAGCCTCCCAACCGTAGGCGTTCCCAACGAATTTCAGCTCCATGCATATCCCACAAAGCTCTGAAAACACACTTCTGTGAGCACTGTGATGTGGATTTTCCCCAGGGGTGTAGACCAGGCATGTGACACAGGCTGGAGACCAGCAAATGACGCCCCGGGTAGAATTGATTGTTTTATGAATTGATTTGTCTGTGGGTATCAGCCATTATATATATACATATATATGGTGCTCTAGTACAGAGAACTGATGACAGGTCTCTGACTTGGTGGGGCCAAGGCAGGAATCACTAGGAAAAAAGATTTCATTAGCCCTGTATAGTGCCTGGACAATTGTCATCAGTCTAAGTCTCTAAGTCAGAGCACGAGGGGAAAGGTGCCCTTACTGAAACACTCAAGTTAAAATTTGGGCGGGCCAGAAAGACACCTATCCCTTCCTGTGTGGCAGGAGTCACTCTTTGATGTTCCAAGGGCCAGAGATTTACTAAACCTGGTCATGCGTTCAGACCATGGTCCCATGATCCCTCAGACCGTGCAGTGTCATCAGTGGCCCATCTCAAGAGTGCCCTGACATCCTCTCCCTTTCTTCCTCCCAAAAAGGTGCCCTGAGGAAGAAGAGAACTCATTCTGCTGCATCCCTTGAAGCAGAGTTCACCAGGCCGAGCTGACCTTTGGGCCTAACCTTCTCACAGCCAAGGCCCTCATCAGCACTGGCATCCCTGGTAAGCAATCTTGTTTGTGTCCTAAACGCATGTGTAGCTGTGCTCTCCGGAGACCTGGGTCTATGATGACAAACCTATGTCACGAAGAGAGATGATGACATGAAAATCATGCTCAATAGGATTACGCTGAGGCCCAGGCTGCAGGGCAGGGGAGAAACAGGTGCCTGGTCGCCTTGTGGCTTCCTTGAGGCCCAATTCGCAGGCCATGCTTCCCGAAGCCCTGTTTCCCCTCCTGGGGAATCCAAGCTGTCCAGGTGCACATACCTAGGAGAGCCCTCAGGGCTCCATTCCAAAGCACCTGGTGTGACTGTCTAGCCTCGGGCAAGGCTTTAGCGGCCAACACGCTGCTCATGTCCCTGTCTCTTCTGCTGTCTTTCAGTGACCCGGGATGCCGATTCAGAGCCTGCAGCATCCTGGCACATTTCAGGTAACTGGAAATATCAAACCAAGGGCTGGGATCTCTAAACATCGTGTGCCCTCGCCTTCTGAGGCCTCTGAAACACCAAGAACCTTTCCACCTTGGAAGCAAGGCCTCCAGGCTCTGGCCTGATGGCGGCAAACGTCTAGCCCTCCAACCTGTGGGTGCCGAATGGCAATTCCAAATGTATACACTGTCCTGCACAATTCCAAGGGAATTGGACAGGAGCCACTGATCAGGGACTTCAGTGCAACACCCATAGGTGGAGTCAGGAGGAACAGGGCGTCTCTGGGTCAAGGCACGGGGATAGTGCAAGTTAACCTTCACTTGAACCCCACCCCCGGCCTAGTTTTTTCTTTGGACCTCCCAAACAGTTTGGGATGGGCAGAGAAAGACCTTCAAGGTCACATTGTGACACAAGGCATGAGACCCACGTCCTTCACGAAGGGGCTTTAAGGAAGGGCCATCTGGCACACCCTAGATCACCCACTGAACCCCGCCTACATCTTGGGCATATGGGACTTAGGGACATCCGGAACATTCTACTGCTGGACTGGACCCACAAGGCGTTCCCTCCCCATGTGACTTAGAGAGGCAACTTGATTGACCTCCCATGCATCAGTCTCCAGCTGCCAAGGCGAGAGTGTGTTTCAGGGAATGCAATCTCTTCATGGCCACAAGGCCAAGAGCCCTGATTGTTTTCAGAGCCTCCCAACCGTAGGCGTTCCCAACGAATTTCAGCTCCATGCATATCCCACAAAGCTCTGAAAACACACTTCTGTGAGCACTGTGATGTGGATTTTCCCCAGGGGTGTAGACCAGGCATGTGACACAGGCTGGAGACCAGCAAATGACGCCCCGGGTAGAATTGATTGTTTTATGAATGGATTTGTCTGTGGGTATCAGCCATTATATATACATATATATGGTGCTCTAGCACAGAGAACTGATGACAGGTCTCTGACTTGGTGGGGCCAAGGCAGGAATCACTAGGAAAAAAGATTTCATTAGCCCTGTATAGTGCCTGGACAATTGTCATCAGTCTAAGTCTCTAAGTCAGAGCACGAGGGGAAAGGTGCCCTTACTGAAAAACTCAAGTTAAAATTTGGGCGGGCCAGAAAGACACCTATCCCTTCCTGTGTGGCAGGAGTCACTCTTTGATGTTCCAAGGGCCAGAGATTTACTAAACCTGGTCATGCGTTCAGACCATGGTCCCATGATCCCTCAGACCGTGCAGTGTCATCAGTGGCCCATCTCAAGAGTGCCCTGACATCCTCTCCCTTTCTTCCTCCCAAAAAGGTGCCCTGAGGAAGAAGAGAACTCATTCTGCTGCATCCCTTGAAGCAGAGTTCACCAGGCCGAGCTGACCTTTGGGCCTAACCTTCTCACAGCCAAGGCCCTCATCAGCACTGGCATCCCTGGTAAGCAATCTTGTTTGTGTCCTAAACGCATGTGTAGCTGTGCTCTCCGGAGACCTGGGTCTATGATGACAAACCTATGTCACGAAGAGAGATGATGACATGAAAATCATGCTCAATAGGATTACGCTGAGGCCCAGGCTGCAGGGCAGGGGAGAAACAGGTGCCTGGTCGCCTTGTGGCTTCCTTGAGGCCCAATTCGCAGGCCATGCTTCCCGAAGCCCTGTTTCCCCTCCTGGGGAATCCAAGCTGTCCAGGTGCACATACCTAGGAGAGCCCTCAGGGCTCCATTCCAAAGCACCTGGTGTGACTGTCTAGCCTCGGGCAAGGCTTTAGCGGCCAACACGCTGCTCATGTCCCTGTCTCTTCTGCTGTCTTTCAGTGACCCGGGATGCCGATTCAGAGCCTGCAGCATCCTGGCACATTTCAGGTAACTGGAAATATCAAACCAAGGGCTGGGATCTCTAAACATCGTGTGCCCTCGCCTTCTGAGGCCTCTGAAACACCAAGAACCTTTCCACCTTGGAAGCAAGGCCTCCAGGCTCTGGCCTGATGGCGGCAAACGTCTAGCCCTCCAACCTGTGGGTGCCGAATGGCAATTCCAAATGTATACACTGTCCTGCACAATTCCAAGGGAATTGGACAGGAGCCACTGATCAGGGACTTCAGTGCAACACCCATAGGTGGAGTCAGGAGGAACAGTGCGTCTCTGGGTCAAGGCACGGGGATAGTGCAAGTTAACCTTCACTTGAACCCCACCCCCGGCCTAGTTTTTTCTTTGGACCTCCCAAACAGTTTGGGATGGGCAGAGAAAAACCTTCAAGGTCACATTGTGACACAAGGCATGAGACCCACGTCCTTCACGAAGGGGCTTTCAGGAAGGTCCATCTGGCACACCCTAGAGCACCCACTGAACCCCGCCTACATCTTGGGCATATGGGACTTAGGGACATCCGGAACATTCTACTGCTGGACTGGACCCACAAGGCGTTCCCTCCCCATGTGACTTAGAGAGGCAACTTGATTGACCTCCCATGCATCAGTCTCCAGCTGCCAAGGCGAGAGTGTGTTTCAGGGAATGCAATCTCTTCATGGCCACGAGGCCAAGAGCCCTGATTGTTTTCAGAGCCTCCCAACCGTAGGCGTTCCCAACGAATTTCAGCTCCATGCATATCCCACAAAGCTCTGAAAACACACTTCTGTGAGCACTGTGATGTGGATTTTCCCCAGGGGTGTAGACCAGGCATGTGACACAGGCTGGAGACCAGCAAATGACGCCCCGGGTAGAATTGATTGTTTTATGAATGGATTTGTCTGTGGGTATCAGCCATTATATATACATATATATGGTGCTCTAGCACAGAGAACTGATGACAGGTCTCTGACTTGGTGGGGCCAAGGCAGGAATCACTAGGAAAAAAGATTTCATTAGCCCTGTATAGTGCCTGGACAATTGTCATCAGTCTAAGTCTCTAAGTCAGAGCACGAGGGGAAAGGTGCCCTTACTGAAAAACTCAAGTTAAAATTTGGGCGGGCCAGAAAGACACCTATCCCTTCCTGTGTGGCAGGAGTCACTCTTTGATGTTCCAAGGGCCAGAGATTTACTAAACCTGGTCATGCGTTCAGACCATGGTCCCATGATCCCTCAGACCGTGCAGTGTCATCAGTGGCCCATCTCAAGAGTGCCCTGACATCCTCTCCCTTTCTTCCTCCCAAAAAGGTGCCCTGAGGAAGAAGAGAACTCATTCTGCTGCATCCCTTGAAGCAGAGTTCACCAGGCCGAGCTGACCTTTGGGCCTAACCTTCTCACAGCCAAGGCCCTCATCAGCACTGGCATCCCTGGTAAGCAATCTTGTTTGTGTCCTAAACGCATGTGTAGCTGTGCTCTCCGGAGACCTGGGTCTATGATGACAAACCTATGTCACGAAGAGAGATGATGACATGAAAATCATGCTCAATAGGATTACGCTGAGGCCCAGGCTGCAGGGCAGGGGAGAAACAGGTGCCTGGTCGCCTTGTGGCTTCCTTGAGGCCCAATTCGCAGGCCATGCTTCCCGAAGCCCTGTTTCCCCTCCTGGGGAATCCAAGCTGTCCAGGTGCACATACCTAGGAGAGCCCTCAGGGCTCCATTCCAAAGCACCTGGTGTGACTGTCTAGCCTCGGGCAAGGCTTTAGCGGCCAACACGCTGCTCATGTCCCTGTCTCTTCTGCTGTCTTTCAGTGACCCGGGATGCCGATTCAGAGCCTGCAGCATCCTGGCACATTTCAGGTAACTGGAAATATCAAACCAAGGGCTGGGATCTCTAAACATCGTGTGCCCTCGCCTTCTGAGGCCTCTGAAACACCAAGAACCTTTCCACCTTGGAAGCAAGGCCTCCAGGCTCTGGCCTGATGGCGGCAAACGTCTAGCCCTCCAACCTGTGGGTGCCGAATGGCAATTCCAAATGTATACACTGTCCTGCACAATTCCAAGGGAATTGGACAGGAGCCACTGATCAGGGACTTCAGTGCAACACCCATAGGTGGAGTCAGGAGGAACAGGGCGTCTCTGGGTCAAGGCACGGGGATAGTGCAAGTTAACCTTCACTTGAACCCCACCCCCGGCCTAGTTTTTTCTTTGGACCTCCCAAACAGTTTGGGATGGGCAGAGAAAGACCTTCAAGGTCACATTGTGACACAAGGCATGAGACCCACGTCCTTCACGAAGGGGCTTTAAGGAAGGGCCATCTGGCACACCCTAGATCACCCACTGAACCCCGCCTACATCTTGGGCATATGGGACTTAGGGACATCCGGAACATTCTACTGCTGGACTGGACCCACAAGGCGTTCCCTCCCCATGTGACTTAGAGAGGCAACTTGATTGACCTCCCATGCATCAGTCTCCAGCTGCCAAGGCGAGAGTGTGTTTCAGGGAATGCAATCTCTTCATGGCCACGAGGCCAAGAGCCCTGATTGTTTTCAGAGCCTCCCAACCGTAGGCGTTCCCAACGAATTTCAGCTCCATGCATATCCCACAAAGCTCTGAAAACACACTTCTGTGAGCACTGTGATGTGGATTTTCCCCAGGGGTGTAGACCAGGCATGTGACACAGGCTGGAGACCAGCAAATGACGCCCCGGGTAGAATTGATTGTTTTATGAATGGATTTGTCTGTGGGTATCAGCCATTATATATACATATATATGGTGCTCTAGCACAGAGAACTGATGACAGGTCTCTGACTTGGTGGGGCCAAGGCAGGAATCACTAGGAAAAAAGATTTCATTAGCCCTGTATAGTGCCTGGACAATTGTCATCAGTCTAAGTCTCTAAGTCAGAGCACGAGGGGAAAGGTGCCCTTACTGAAAAACTCAAGTTAAAATTTGGGCGGGCCAGAAAGACACCTATCCCTTCCTGTGTGGCAGGAGTCACTCTTTGATGTTCCAAGGGCCAGAGATTTACTAAACCTGGTCATGCGTTCAGACCATGGTCCCATGATCCCTCAGACCGTGCAGTGTCATCAGTGGCCCATCTCAAGAGTGCCCTGACATCCTCCCCTTTCTTCCTCCCAAAAAGGTGCCCTGAGGAAGAAGAGAACTCATTCTGCTGCATCCCTTGAAGCAGAGTTCACCAGGCCGAGCTGACCTTTGGGCCTAACCTTCTCACAGCCAAGGCCCTCATCAGCACTGGCATCCCTGGTAAGCAATCTTGTTTGTGTCCTAAACGCATGTGTAGCTGTGCTCTCCGGAGACCTGGGTCTATAATGACAAACCTATGTCACGAAGAGAGATGATGACATGAAAATTATGCTCAATAGGATTACGCTGAGGCCCAGGCTGCAGGGCAGGGGAGAAACAGGTGCCTGGTCGCCTTGTGGCTTCCTTGAGGCCCAATTCGCAGGCCATGCTTCCCGAAGCCCTGTTTCCCCTCCTGGGGAATCCAAGCTGTCCAGGTGCACATACCTAGGAGAGCCCTCAGGGCTCCATTCCAAAGCACCTGGTGTGACTGTCTAGCCTCGGGCAAGGCTTTAGCGGCCAACACGCTGCTCATGTCCCTGTCTCTTCTGCTGTCTTTCAGTGACCCGGGATGCCGTTTCAGAGCCTGCAGCATCCTGGCACATTTCAGGTAACTGGAAATATCAAACCAAGGACTGGGATCTCTAAACATCGTGTGCCCTCGCCTTCTGAGGCCTCTGAAACACCAAGAACCTTTCCACCTTGGAAGCAAGGCCTCCAGGCTCTGGCCTGATGGCGGCAAACATCTAGCCCTCCAACCTGTGGGTGCCGAATGGCAATTCCAAATGTATACACTGTCCTGGACAATTCCAAGGGAATTGGACAGGAGCCACTGATCAGGGACTTCAGTACAACACCCATAGGTGGAGTCAGGAGGACCAGGGCGTCTCTGGGTCAAGGCACGGGGATAGTGCAAGTTAACCTTCACTTGAACCCCACCCCCGGCCTAGTTTTTTCTTTGGACCTCCCAAACAGTTTGGCATGGGCAGAGAAAGACCTTCAAGGTCACATTGTGACACAAGGCATGAGACCCACGTCCTTCACGAAGGGGCTTTCAGGAAGGGCCATCTGGCACTCCCTAGAGCACCCGCTGAACCCCGCCTACATCTTGGCCATATGGGACTTAGGGACATCCGGAACATTCTACTGCTGGACTGGACCCACAAGGCGTTCCCTCCCCATGTGACTTAGAGAGGCAACTTGATTGACCTCCCATGCATCAGTCTCCAGCTGCCAAGGCGAGAGTGTGTTTCAGGGAATGCAATCTCTTCCTGGCCACGAGGCCAAGAGCCCTGATTGTTTTCAGAGCCTCCCAACCGTAGGCGTTCCCAACGAATTTCAGCTCCATGCATATCCCACAAAGCTCTGAAAACACACTTCTGTGAGCACTGTGATGTGGATTTTCCCCAGGGGTGTAGACCAGGCATGTGACACAGGCTGGAGACCAGCAAATGACGCCCCGGGTAGAATTGATTGTTTTATGAATTGATTTGTCTGTGGGTATCAGCCATTATATATACATATATATGGTGCTCTAGCACAGAGAACTGATGACAGGTCTCTGACTTGGTGGGGCCAAGGCAGGAATCACTAGGAAAAAAGATTTCATTAGCCCTGTATAGTGCCTGGACAATTGTCATCAGTCTAAGTCTCTAAGTCAGAGCACGAGGGGAAAGGTGCCCTTACTGAAAAACTCAAGTTAAAATTTGGGCGGGCCAGAAAGACACCTATCCCTTCCTGTGTGGCAGGAGTCACTCTTTGATGTTCCAAGGGCCAGAGATTTACTAAACCTGGTCATGCGTTCAGACCATGGTCCCATGATCCCTCAGACCGTGCAGTGTCATCAGTGGCCCATCTCAAGAGTGCCCTGACATCCTCTCCCTTTCTTCCTCCCAAAAAGGTGCCCTGAGGAAGAAGAGAACTCATTCTGCTGCATCCCTTGAAGCAGAGTTCACCAGGCCGAGCTGACCTTTGGGCCTAACCTTCTCACAGCCAAGGCCCTCATCAGCACTGGCATCCCTGGTAAGCAATCTTGTTTGTGTCCTAAACGCATGTGTAGCTGTGCTCTCCGGAGACCTGGGTCTATGATGACAAACCTATGTCACGAAGAGAGATGATGACATGAAAATCATGCTCAATAGGATTACGCTGAGGCCCAGGCTGCAGGGCAGGGGAGAAACAGGTGCCTGGTCGCCTTGTGGCTTCCTTGAGGCCCAATTCGCAGGCCATGCTTCCCGAAGCCCTGTTTCCCCTCCTGGGGAATCCAAGCTGTCCAGGTGCACATACCTAGGAGAGCCCTCAGGGCTCCATTCCAAAGCACCTGGTGTGACTGTCTAGCCTCGGGCAAGGCTTTAGCGGCCAACACGCTGCTCATGTCCCTGTCTCTTCTGCTGTCTTTCAGTGACCCGGGATGCCGATTCAGAGCCTGCAGCATCCTGGCACATTTCAGGTAACTGGAAATATCAAACCAAGGGCTGGGATCTCTAAACATCGTGTGCCCTCGCCTTCTGAGGCCTCTGAAACACCAAGAACCTTTCCACCTTGGAAGCAAGGCCTCCAGGCTCTGGCCTGATGGCGGCAAACGTCTAGCCCTCCAACCTGTGGGTGCCGAATGGCAATTCCAAATGTATACACTGTCCTGCACAATTCCAAGGGAATTGGACAGGAGCCACTGATCAGGGACTTCAGTGCAACACCCATAGGTGGAGTCAGGAGGAACAGGGCGTCTCTGGGTCAAGGCACGGGGATAGTGCAAGTTAACCTTCACTTGAACCCCACCCCCGGCCTAGTTTTTTCTTTGGACCTCCCAAACAGTTTGGGATGGGCAGAGAAAGACCTTCAAGGTCACATTGTGACACAAGGCATGAGACCCACGTCCTTCACGAAGGGGCTTTAAGGAAGGGCCATCTGGCACACCCTAGATCACCCACTGAACCCCGCCTACATCTTGGGCATATGGGACTTAGGGACATCCGGAACATTCTACTGCTGGACTGGACCCACAAGGCGTTCCCTCCCCATGTGACTTAGAGAGGCAACTTGATTGACCTCCCATGCATCAGTCTCCAGCTGCCAAGGCGAGAGTGTGTTTCAGGGAATGCAATCTCTTCATGGCCACGAGGCCAAGAGCCCTGATTGTTTTCAGAGCCTCCCAACCGTAGGCGTTCCCAACGAATTTCAGCTCCATGCATATCCCACAAAGCTCTGAAAACACACTTCTGTGAGCACTGTGATGTGGATTTTCCCCAGGGGTGTAGACCAGGCATGTGACACAGGCTGGAGACCAGCAAATGACGCCCCGGGTAGAATTGATTGTTTTATGAATGGATTTGTCTGTGGGTATCAGCCATTATATATACATATATATGGTGCTCTAGCACAGAGAACTGATGACAGGTCTCTGACTTGGTGGGGCCAAGGCAGGAATCACTAGGAAAAAAGATTTCATTAGCCCTGTATAGTGCCTGGACAATTGTCATCAGTCTAAGTCTCTAAGTCAGAGCACGAGGGGAAAGGTGCCCTTACTGAAAAACTCAAGTTAAAATTTGGGCGGGCCAGAAAGACACCTATCCCTTCCTGTGTGGCAGGAGTCACTCTTTGATGTTCCAAGGGCCAGAGATTTACTAAACCTGGTCATGCGTTCAGACCATGGTCCCATGATCCCTCAGACCGTGCAGTGTCATCAGTGGCCCATCTCAAGAGTGCCCTGACATCCTCCCCTTTCTTCCTCCCAAAAAGGTGCCCTGAGGAAGAAGAGAACTCATTCTGCTGCATCCCTTGAAGCAGAGTTCACCAGGCCGAGCTGACCTTTGGGCCTAACCTTCTCACAGCCAAGGCCCTCATCAGCACTGGCAGCCCTGGTAAGCAATCTTGTTTGCGTCCTAAACGCATGTGTAGCTGTGCTCTCCGGAGACCTGGGTCTATTATGACAAACCTATGTCACGAAGAGAGATGATGACATAAAAATCATGCTCAATAGGATTACGCTGAGGCCCAGGCTGCAGGGCAGGGGAGAAACAGGTGCCTGGTCGCCTTGTGGCTTCCTTGAGGCCCAATTCTCAGGCCCTGCTTCCCGAAGCCCTGTTTCCCCTCCTGGGGAATCCAAGCTGTCCAGGTGCACATACCTAGGAGAGCCCTCAGGGCTCCATTCCAAAGCACCTGGTGTGACTGTCTAGCCTCGGGCAAGGCTTTAGCGGCCAACACGCTGCTCATGTCCCTGTGTCTTCTGCTGTCTTTCAGTGACCCGGGATGCCGTTTCAGAGCCCGCAGCATCCTGGCACATTTCAGGTAACTGGAAATATCAAACCAAGGGCTGGGATCTCTAAACATCGTGTGCCCTCGCCTTCTGAGGCCTCTGAAACACCAAGAACCTTTCCACCTTGGAAGCAAGGCCTCCAGGCTCTGGCCTGATGGCGGCAAACTTCTAGCCCTCCAACCTCTGGGTGCCAAATGGCAATTCCAAATGTATACACTGTCCTGCACAATTCCAAGGAAATTGGACAGGAGCCACTGATCAGGAACTTCAGTGCAACACCCATAGGTGGAGTCAGGAGGACCAGGGCGTCTCTGGGTCGAGGCACGGGGATAGTGCAAGTTAACCTTCACTTGAACCCCACCCCCGGCCTAGTTTTTTCTTTGGACCTCCCAAACAGTTTGGGATGGGCAGAGAAAGACCTTCAAGGTCACATTGTGACACAAGGCATGAGAGCCACGTCCTTCATGAGGGGCTTTCAGGAAGGGCCATCTGGCACAGCCTAGAGCACCCGCTGAACCCCGCCTACATCTTGGGCATATGAGACTTAGGGACATCCGGAACATTCTACTGCTGGACGGGACCCACAAAGCGTTCCCTACCCATGTGACTTAGAGAGGCAACTTGATTGACCTCCCATGCATCAGTCTCCAGCTGCTAAGGCGAGAGTGTGTTTTAGGGAATGCAATCTCTTCCTGGCCACGAGGCCAAGAGCCCTGATTGTTTTCAGAGCCTCCCAACCGTAGGCGTTCCCAACGAATTTCAGCTCTATGCATATCCCACAAAGCTCTGAAAACACACTTCTGTGAGCACTGTGATGTGGATTTTCCCCAGGGGTGTAGACCAGGCATGTGACACAGGCTGGAGACCAGCAAATGACGCCCCGGGTAGAATTGATTGTTTTATGAATTGATTTGTCTGTGGGTATCAGCCATTATATATACATATATATGGTGCTCTAGCACAGAGAACTGATGACAGGTCTCTGACTTGGTGGGGCCAAGGCAGGAATCACTAGGAAAAAAGATTTCATTAGCCCTGTATAGTGCCTGGACAATTGTCATCAGTCTAAGTCTCTAAGTCAGAGCACGAGGGGAAAGGTGCCCTTACTGAAAAACTCAAGTTAAAATTTGGGCGGGCCAGAAAGACACCTATCCCTTCCTGTGTGGCAGGAGTCACTCTTTGATGTTCCAAGGGCCAGAGATTTACTAAACCTGGTCATGCGTTCAGACCATGGTCCCATGATCCCTCAGACCGTGCAGTGTCATCAGTGGCCCATCTCAAGAGTGCCCTGACATCCTCCCCTTTCTTCCTCCCAAAAAGGTGCCCTTAGGAAGAAGAGAACTCATTCTGCTGCATCCCTTGAAGCAGAGTTCACCAGGCCGAGCTGACCTTTGGGCCTAACCTTCTCACAGCCAAGGCCCTCATCAGCACTGGCATCCCTGGTAAGCAATCTTGTTTGTGTCCTAAACGCATGTGTAGCTGTGCTCTCCGGAGACCTGGGTCTATAATGACAAACCTATGTCACGAAGAGAGATGATGACATGAAAATTATGCTCAATAGGATTACGCTGAGGCCCAGGCTGCAGGGCAGGGGAGAAACAGGTGCCTGGTCGCCTTGTGGCTTCCTTGAGGCCCAATTCGCAGGCCATGCTTCCCGAAGCCCTGTTTCCCCTCCTGGGGAATCCAAGCTGTCCAGGTGCACATACCTAGGAGAGCCCTCAGGGCTCCATTCCAAAGCACCTGGTGTGACTGTCTAGCCTCGGGCAAGGCTTTAGCGGCCAACACGCTGCTCATGTCCCTGTCTCTTCTGCTGTCTTTCAGTGACCCGGGATGCCGTTTCAGAGCCTGCAGCATCCTGGCACATTTCAGGTAACTGGAAATATCAAACCAAGGGCTGGGATCTCTAAACATCGTGTGCCCTCGCCTTCTGAGGCCTCTGAAACACCAAGAACCTTTCCACCTTGGAAGCAAGGCCTCCAGGCTCTGGCCTGATGGCGGCAAACGTCTAGCCCTCCAACCTGTGGGTGCCGAATGGCAATTCCAAATGTATACACTGTCCTGG
This sequence comes from Peromyscus maniculatus bairdii, assembly GCF_049852395.1. NCBI lineage: Eukaryota > Metazoa > Chordata > Mammalia > Rodentia > Cricetidae > Peromyscus > Peromyscus maniculatus. The sequence goes on along the minus strand of NC_134852.1, from coordinate 69,210,109 downwards.
ACAATTCCAAGGGAATTGGACAGGAGCCACTGATCAGGGACTTCAGTACAACACCCATAGGTGGAGTCAGGAGGACCAGGGCGTCTCTGGGTCGAGGCACGGGGATAGTGCAAGTTAACCTTCACTTGAACCCCACCCCCGGCCTAGTTTTTTCTTTGGACCTCCCAAACAGTTTGGCATGGGCAGAGAAAGACCTTCAAGGTCACATTGTGACACAAGGCATGAGACCCACGTCCTTCACGAAGGGGCTTTCAGGAAGGGCCATCTGGCACTCCCTAGAGCACCCGCTGAACCCCGCCTACATCTTGGCCATATGGGACTTAGGGACATCCGGAACATTCTACTGCTGGACTGGACCCACAAGGCGTTCCCTCCCCATGTGACTTAGAGAGGCAACTTGATTGACCTCCCATGCATCAGTCTCCAGCTGCCAAGGCGAGAGTGTGTTTCAGGGAATGCAATCTCTTCCTGGCCACGAGGCCAAGAGCCCTGATTGTTTTCAGAGCCTCCCAACCGTAGGCGTTCCCAACGAATTTCAGCTCCATGCATATCCCACAAAGCTCTGAAAACACACTTCTGTGAGCACTGTGATGTGGATTTTCCCCAGGGGTGTAGACCAGGCATGCGACACAGGCTGGAGACCAGCAAATGACGCCCCGGGTAGAATTGATTGTTTTATGAATTGATTTGTCTGTGGGTATCAGCCATTATATATACATATATATGGTGCTCTAGCACAGAGAACTGATGACAGGTCTCTGACTTGGTGGGGCCAAGGCAGGAATCACTAGGAAAAAAGATTTCATTAGCCCTGTATAGTGCCTGGACAATTGTCATCAGTGTAAGTCTCTAAGTCAGAGCACGAGGGGAAAGGTGCCCTTACTGAAAAACTCAAGTTAAAATTTGGGCGGGCCAGAAAGACACCTATCCCTTCCTGTGTGGCAGGAGTCACTCTTTGATGTTCCAAGGGCCAGAGATTTACTAAACCTGGTCATGCGTTCAGACCATGGTCCCATGATCCCTCAGACCGTGCAGTGTCATCAGTGGCCCATCTCAAGAGTGCCCTGACATCCTCCCCCTTTCTTCCTCCCAAAAATGTGCCCTGAGGAAGAAGAGAACTCATTCTGCTGCATCCCTTGAAGCAGAGTTCACCAGGCCGAGCTGACCTTTGGACCTAACCTTCTCACAGCCAAGGCCCTCATCAGCACTGGCAGCCCTGGTAAGCAATCTTGTTTGTGTCCTAAACGCATGTGTAGCTGTGGTCTCCGGAGACCTGGGTCTATGATGACAAACCTATGTCACGAAGAGAGATGATGACATAAAAATCATGCTCAATAGGATTACGCTGAGGCCCAGGCTGCAGGGCAGGGGAGAAACAGGTGCCTGGTCGCCTTGTGGCTTCCTTGAGGCCCAATTCGCAGGCCCTGCTTCCCGAAGCCCTGTTTCCCCTCCTGGGGAATCCAAGCTATCCAGGTGCACATACCTAGGAGAGCCCTCAGGGCTCCATTCCAAAGCACCTGGTGTGACTGTCTAGCCTCGGGCAAGGCTTTAGCGGCCAACACGCTGCTCATGTCCCTGTCTCTTCTGCTGTCTTTCAGTGACCCGGGATGCCGTTTCAGAGCCCGCAGCATCCTTGCACATTTCAGGTAACTGGAAATATCAAACCAAGCGCTGGGATCTCTAAACATCGTGTGCCCTCGCCTTCTGAGGCCTCTGAAACACCAAGAACCTTTCCACCTTGGAAGCAAGGCCTCCAGGCTCTGGCCTGATGGCGGCAAACTTCTAGCCCTCCAACCTGTGGGTGCCGAATGGCAATTCCAAATGTATACACTGTCCTGCACAATTCCAAGGGAATTGGACAGGAGCCATTGATCAGGGACTTCAGTGCAACACCCATAGGTGGAGTCAGGAGGACCAGGGCGTCTCTGGGTCAAGGCACGGGGATAGTGCAAGTTAACCTTCACTTGAACCCCACCCCCGGCCTAGTTTTTTCTTTGGACCTCCCAAACAGTTTGGGGGGGGCAGAGAAAGACCTTCAAGGTCACATTGTGACACAAGGCATGAGACCCACGTCCTTCACGAAGGGGCTTTCAGGAAGGGCCATCTGGCACACCCTAGAGCACCCGCTGAACCCCGCCTACATCTTGGGCATATGGGACTTAGGGACATCCGGAACATTCTACTGCTGGACTGGACCCACAAGGCGTTCCCTCCCCATGTGACTTAGAGAGGCAACTTGATTGACCTCCCATGCATCAGTCTCCAGCTGCCAAGGCGAGAGTGTGTTTCAGGGAATGCAATCTCTTCCTGGCCACGAGGCCAAGAGCCCTGATTGTTTTCAGAGCCTCCCAACCGTAGGCGTTCCCAACGAATTTCAGCTCCATGCATATCCCACAAAGCTCTGAAAACACACTTCTGTGAGCACTGTGATGTGGATTTTCCCCAGGGGTGTAGACCAGGCATGTGACACAGGCTGGAGACCAGCAAATGACGCCCCGGGTAGAATTGATTGTTTTATGAATTGATTTGTCTGTGGGTATCAGCCATTATATATACATATATATGGTGCTCTAGCACAGAGAACTGATGACAGGTCTCTGACTTGGTGGGGCCAAGGCAGGAATCACTAGGAAAAAAGATTTCATTAGCCCTGTATAGTGCCTGGACAATTGTCATCAGTCTAAGTCTCTAAGTCAGAGCACGAGGGGAAAGGTGCCCTTACTGAAAAACTCAAGTTAAAATTTGGGCGGGCCAGAAAGACACCTATCCCTTCCTGTGTGGCAGGAGTCACTCTTTGATGTTCCAAGGGCCAGAGATTTACTAAACCTGGTCATGCGTTCAGACCATGGTCCCATGATCCCTCAGACCGTGCAGTGTCATCAGTGGCCCATCTCAAGAGTGCCCTGACATCCTCCCCCTTTCTTCCTCCCAAAAATGTGCCCTGAGGAAGAAGAGAACTCATTCTGCTGCATCCCTTGAAGCAGAGTTCACCAGGCCGAGCTGACCTTTGGGCCTAACCTTCTCACAGCCAAGGCCCTCATCAGCACTGGCAGCCCTGGTAAGCAATCTTGTTTGTGTCCTAAACGCATGTGTAGCTGTGGTCTCCGGAGACCTGGGTCTATGATGACAAACCTATGTCACGAAGAGAGATGATGACATAAAAATCATGCTCAATAGGATTACGCTGAGGCCCAGGCTGCAGGGCAGGGGAGAAACAGGTGCCTGGTCGCCTTGTGGCTTCCTTGAGGCCCAATTCGCAGGCCCTGCTTCCCGAAGCCCTGTTTCCCCTCCTGGGGAATCCAAGCTGTCCAGGTGCACATACCTAGGAGAGCCCTCAGGGCTCCATTCCAAAGCACCTGGTGTGACTGTCTAGCCTCGGGCAAGGCTTTAGCGGCCAACACGCTGCTCATGTCCCTGTCTCTTCTGCTGTCTTTCAGTGACCCGGGATGCCGTTTCAGAGCCCGCAGCATCCTGGCACATTTCAGGTAACTGGAAATATCAAACCAAGCGCTGGGATCTCTAAACATCGTGTGCCCTCGCCTTCTGAGGCCTCTGAAACACCAAGAACCTTTCCACCTTGGAAGCAAGGCCTCCAGGCTCTGGCCTGATGGCGGCAAACTTCTAGCCCTCCAACCTGTGGGTGCCGAATGGCAATTCCAAATGTATACACTGTCCTGGACAATTCCAAGGGAATTGGACAGGAGCCACTGATCAGGGACTTCAGTGCAACACCCATAGGTGGAGTCAGGAGGACCAGAATATCTCTGGGTCAAGGCACGGGGATAGTGCAAGTTAACCTTCACTTGAACCCCACCCCCGGCCTAGTTTTTTCTTTGGACCTCCCAAACAGTTTGGGATGGGCAGAGAAAGACCTTCAAGGTCACATTGTGACACAAGGCATGAGACCCACGTCCTTCACGAAGGGGCTTTCAGGAAGGGCCATCTGGCACACCCTAGAGCACCCGCTGAACCCCGCCTACATCTTGGGCATATGGGACTTAGGGACATCCGGAACATTCTACTGCTGGACTGGACCCACAAGGCGTTCCCTCCCCATGTGACTTAGAGAGGCAACTTGATTGACCTCCCATGCATCAGTCTCCAGCTGCCAAGGCGAGAGTGTGTTTCAGGGAATGCAATCTCTTCCTGGCCACGAGGCCAAGAGCCCTGATTGTTTTCAGAGCCTCCCAACCGTAGGCGTTCCCAACGAATTTCAGCTCCATGCATATCCCACAAAGCTCTGAAAACACACTTCTGTGAGCACTGTGATGTGGATTTTCCCCAGGGGTGTAGACCAGGCATGTGACACAGGCTGGAGACCAGCAAATGACGCCCCGGGTAGAATTGATTGTTTTATGAATTGATTTGTCTGTGGGTATCAGCCATTATATATACATATATATGGTGCTCTAGCACAGAGAACTGATGACAGGTCTCTGACTTGGTGGGGCCAAGGCAGGAATCACTAGGAAAAAAGATTTCATTAGCCCTGTATAGTGCCTGGACAATTGTCATCAGTGTAAGTCTCTAAGTCAGAGCACGAGGGGAAAGGTGCCCTTACTGAAAAACTCAAGTTAAAATTTGGGCGGGCCAGAAAGACACCTATCCCTTCCTGTGTGGCAGGAGTCACTCTTTGATGTTCCAAGGGCCAGAGATTTACTAAACCTGGTCATGCGTTCAGACCATGGTCCCATGATCCCTCAGACCGTGCAGTGTCATCAGTGGCCCATCTCAAGAGTGCCCTGACATCCTCCCCTTTCTTCCTCCCAAAAAGGTGCCCTTAGGAAGAAGAGAACTCATTCTGCTGCATCCCTTGAAGCAGAGTTCACCAGGCCGAGCTGACCTTTGGGCCTAACCTTCTCAAGGCAAGGCCCTCATCAGCACTGGCAGCCCTGGTAAGCAATCTTGTTTGTGTCCTAAACGCATGTGTAGCTGTGCTCTCCGGAGACCTGGGTCTATGATGACAAACCTATGTCACGAAGAGAGATGATGACATAAAAATCATGCTCAATAGGATTACGCTGAGGCCCAGGCTGCAGGGCAGGGGAGAAACAGGTGCCTGGTCGCCTTGTGGCTTCCTTGAGGCCCAATTCGCAGGCCCTGCTTCCCGAAGCCCTGTTTCCCCTCCTGGGGAATCCAAGCTGTCCAGGTGCACATACCTAGGAGAGCCCTCAGGGCTCCATTCCAAAGCACCTGGTGTGACTGTCTAGCCTCGGGCAAGGCTTTAGCGGCCAACACGCTGCTCATGTCCCTGTCTCTTCTGCTGTCTTTCAGTGACCCGGGATGCCGTTTCAGAGCCCGCAGCATCCTGGCACATTTCAGGTAACTGGAAATATCAAACCAAGCGCTGGGATCTCTAAACATCGTGTGCCCTCGCCTTCTGAGGCCTCTGAAACACCAAGAACCTTTCCACCTTGGAATCAAGGCCTCCAGGCTCTGGCCTGATGGCGGCAAACTTCTAGCCCTCCAACCTGTGGGTGCCGAATGGCAATTCCAAATGTATACACTGTCCTGGACAATTCCAAGGGGAATTGGACAGGAGCCACTGATCAGGGACTTCAGTGCAACACCCATAGGTGGAGTCAGGAGGACCAGAGTATCTCTGGGTCAAGGCACGGGGATAGTGCAAGTTAACCTTCACTTAACCCCACCCCCAGCCTAGTTTTTTCTTTGGACCTCCCAAACAGTTTGGGATGGGCAGAGAAAGACCTTCAAGGTCACATTGTGACACAAGGCATGAGACCCACGTCCTTCACGAAGGGGCTTTCAGGAAGGGCCATCTGGCACACACTAGAGCACCCACTGAACCCCGCCTACATCTTGGGCATATGGGACTTAGGGACATCCGGAACATTCTACTGCTGGACTGGACCCACAAGGCGTTCCCTCCCCATGTGACTTAGAGAGGCAACTTGATTGACCTCCCATGCATCAGTCTCCAGCTGCCAAGGCGAGAGTGTGTTTCAGGGAATGCAATCTCTTCCTGGCCACGAGGCCAAGAGCCCTGATTGTTTTCAGAGCCTCCCAACCGTAGGCGTTCCCAACGAATTTCAGCTCCATGCATATCCCACAAAGCTCTGAAAACACACTTCTGTGAGCACTGTGATGTGGATTTTCCCCAGGGCTGTAGACCAGGCATGTGACACAGGCTGGAGACCAGCAAATGACGCCCCGGGTAGAATTGATTGTTTTATGAATTGATTTGTCTGTGGGTATCAGCCATTATATATACATATATATGGTGCTCTAGCACAGAGAACTGATGACAGGTCTCTGACTTGGTGGGGCCAAGGCAGGAATCACTAGGAAAAAAGATTTCATTAGCCCTGTATAGTGCCTGGACAATTGTCACCAGTCTAAGTCTCTAAGTCAGAGCACGAGGGGAAAGGTACCCTTACTGAAAAACTCAAGTTAAAATTTGGGCGGGCCAGAAAGACACCTATCCCTTCCTGTGTGGCAGGAGTCACTCATTGATGTTCCCAGGGCCAGAGATTTACTAAACCTGGTCATGCGTTCAGACCATGGTCCCATGATCCCTCAGACCGTGCAGTGTCATCAGTGGCCCATCTCAAGAGTGCCCTGACATCCTCCCCTTTCTTCCTCCCAAAAAGGTGCCCTGAGGAAGAAGAGAACTCATTCTGCTGCATCCCTTGAAGCAGAGTTCACCAGGCCGAGCTGATCTTTGGGCCTAACCTTCTCACAGCCAAGGCCCTCATCAGCACTGGCAGCCCTGGTAAGCAATCTTGTTTGTGTCCTAAACGCATGTGTAGCTGTGGTCTCCGGAGACCTGGGTCTATGATGACAAACCTATGTCACGAAGAGAGATGATGACATAAAAATCATGCTCAATAGGATTACCCTGAGGCCCAGGCTGCAGGGCAGGGGAGAAACAGGTGCCTGGTCGCCTTGTGGCTTCCTTGAGGCCCAATTCGCAGGCCCTGCTTCCCGAAGCCCTGTTTCCCCTCCTGGGGAATCCAAGCTATCCAGGTGCACATACCTAGGAGAGCCCTCAGGGCTCCATTCCAAAGCACCTGGTGTGACTGTCTAGCCTCGGGCAAGGCTTTAGCGGCCAACACGCTGCTAATGTCCCTGTCTCTTCTGCTGTCTTTCAGTGACACGGGATGCCGTTTCAGAGCCCGCAGCATCCTGACACTTTTCAGGTAACTGGAAATATCAAACCAAGGGCTGGGATCTCTAAACATCGTGTGCCCTCGCCTTCTGAGGCCTCTGAAACACCAAGAACCTTTCCACCTTGGAAGCAAGGCCTCCAGGCTCTGGCCTGATGGCGGCAAACTTCTAGCCCTCCAACCTGTGGGTGCCGAATGGCAATTCCAAATGTATACACTGTCCTGGACAATTCCAAGGGAATTGGACAGGAGACACTGATCAGGGACTTCAGTGCAACACCCATAGGTGGAGTCAGGAGGACCAGGGCGTCTCTGGGTCAAGGCACGGGGATAGTGCAAGTTAACCTTCACTTGAACCCCACCCCCGGCCTAGTTTTTTCTTTGGACCTCCCAAACAGTTTGGGGTGGGCAGAGAAAGACCTTCAAGGTCACATTGTGACACAAGGCATGAGACCCACGTCCTTCACGAAGGGGCTTTCAGGAAGGGCCATCTGGCACACCCTAGAGCACCCGCTGAACCCCGCCTACATCTTGGGCATATGGGACTTAGAGACATCCGGAACATTCTACTGCTGGACTGGACCCACAAGGCGTTCCCTCCCCATGTGACTTAGAGAGGCAACTTGATTGACCTCCCATGCATCAGTCTCCAGCTGCCAAGGCGAGAGTGTGTTTCAGGGAATGTAATCTCTTCCTGGCCACGAGGCCAAGAGCCCTGATTGTTTTCACAGCCTCCCAACCGTAGGCGTTCCCAACGAATTTCAGCTCCATGCATATCCCACAAAGCTCTGAAAACACACTTCTGTGAGCACTGTGATGTGGATTTTCCCCAGGGGTGTAGACCAGGCATGCGACACAGGCTGGAGACCAGCAAATGACGCCCCGGGTAGAATTGATTGTTTTATGAATTGATTTGTCTGTGGGTATCAGCCATTATATATACATATATATGGTGCTCTAGCACAGAGAACTGATGACAGGTCTCTGACTTGGTGGGGCCAAGGCAGGAATCACTAGGAAAAAAGATTTCATTAGCCCTGTATAGTGCCTGGACAATTGTCATCAGTCTAAGTCTCTAAGTCAGAGCACGAGGGGAAAGGTGCCCTTACTGAAAAACTCAAGTTAAAATTTGGGCGGGCCAGAAAGACACCTATCCCTTCCTGTGTGGCAGGAGTCACTCTTTGATGTTCCAAGGGCCAGAGATTTACTAAACCTGGTCATGCGTTCAGACCATGGTCCCATGATCCCTCAGACCGTGCAGTGTCATCAGTGGCCCATCTCAAGAGTGCCCTGACATGCTCCCCCTTTCTTCCTCCCAAAAAGTGGCCCTGAGGAAGAAGAGAACTCATTCTGCTGCATCCCTTGAAGCAGAGTTCACCAGGCCGAGCTGACCTTTGGGCCTAACCTTCTCACAGCCAAGGCCCTCATCAGCACTGGCAGCCCTGGTAAGCAATCTTGTTTGTGTCCTAAACGCATGTGTAGCTGTGGTCTCCGGAGACCTGGGTCTATGATGACAAACCTATGTCACGAAGAGAGATGATGACATAAAAATCATGCTCAATAGGATTACGCTGACGCCCAGGCTGCAGGGCAGGGGAGAAACAGGTGCCTGGTCGCCTTGTGGCTTCCTTGAGGCCCAATTCGCAGGCCCTGCTTCCCGAAGCCTTGTTTCCCCTCCTGGGGAATCCAAGCTGTCCAGGTGCACATACCTAGGAGAGCCCTCAGGGCTCCATTCCAAAGCACCTGGTGTGACTGTCTAGCCTCGGGCAAGGCTTTAGCGGCCAACACGCTGCTCATGTCCCTGTCTCTTCTGCTGTCTTTCAGTGACCCGGGATGCCGTTTCAGAGCCCGCAGCATCCTGGCACATTTCAGGTAACTGGAAATATCAAACCAAGGGCTGGGATCTCTAAACATCGTGTGCACTCGCCTTCTGAGGCCTCTGAAACACCAAGAACCTTTCCACCTTGGAAGCAAGGCCTCCAGGCTCTGGCCTGATGGCGGCAAACTTCTAGCCCTCCAACCTGTGGGTGCCGAATGGCAATTCCAAATGTATACACTGTCCTGGACAATTCCAAGGGAATTGGACAGGAGCCACTGATCAGGGACTTCAGTGCAACACCCATAGGTGGAGTCAGGAGGACCAGAGTATCTCTGGGTCAAGGCACGGGGATAGTGCAAGTTAACCTTCACTTGAACCCCACCCCCGGCCTAGTTTTTTCTTTGGACCTCCCAAACAGTTTGGGATGGGCAGAGAAAGACCTTCAAGGTCACATTGTGACACAAGGCATGAGACCCACGTCCTTCACGAAGGGGCTTTCAGGAAGGGCCATCTGGCACACCCTAGAGCACCCGCTGAACCCCGCCTACATCTTGGGCATATGGGACTTAGGGACATCCGGAATATTCTACTGCTGGACTGGACCCACAAGGCGTTCCCTCCCCATGTGACTTAGAGAGGCAACTTGATTGACCTCCCACGCATCAGTCTCCAGCTGCCAAGGCGAGAGTGTGTTTCAGGGAATGCAATCTCTTCCTGGCCACGAGGCCAAGAGCCCTGATTGTTTTCAGAGCCTCCCAACCGTAGGCGTTCCCAACGAATTTCAGCTCCATGCATATCCCACAAAGCTCTGAAAACACACTTCTGTGAGCACTGTGATGTGGATTTTCCCCAGGGGTGTAGACCAGGCATGTGACACAGGCTGGAGACCAGCAAATGACGCCCCGGGTAGAATTGATTGTTTTATGAATTGATTTGTCTGTGGGTATCAGCCGTTATATATACATATATATGGTGCTCTAGCACAGAGAACTGATGACAGGTCTCTGACTTGGTGGGGCCAAGGCAGGAATCACTAGGAAAAAAGATTTCATTAGCCCTGTATAGTGCCTGGACAATTGTCATCAGTCTAAGTCTCTAAGTCAGAGCACGAGGGGAAAGGTGCCCTTACTGAAAAACTCAAGTTAAAATTTGGGCGGGCCAGAAAGACACCTATCCCTTCCTGTGTGGCAGGAGTCACTCTTTGATGTTCCAAGGGCCAGAGATTTACTAAACCTGGTCATGCGTTCAGACCATGGTCCCATGATCCCTCAGACCGTGCAGTGTCATCAGTGGCCCATCTCAAGTGTGCCCTGACATCCTCCCCCTTTCTTCCTCCCAAAAAGGTGCCCTTAGGAAGAAGAGAACTCATTCTGCTGCATCCCTTGAAGCAGAGTTCACCAGGCCGAGCTGAACTTTGGGCCTAACCTTCTCACAGCCAAGGCCCTCATCAGCACTGGCAGCCCTGGTAAGCAATCTTGTTTGTGTCCTAAACGCATGTGTAGCTGTGCTCTCCGGAGACCTGGGTCTATGATGACAAACCTATGTCACGAAGAGAGATGATGACATAAAAATCATGCTCAATAGGATTACGCTGACGCCCAGCCTGCAGGGCAGGGGAGAAACAGGTGCCTGGTCGCCTTGTGGCTTCCTTGAGGCCCAATTCGCAGGCCCTGCTTCCCGAAGCCCTGTTTCCCCTCCTGGGGAATCCAAGCTATCCAGGTGCACATACCTAGGAGAGCCCTCAGGGCTCCATTCCAAAGCACCTGGTGTGACTGTCTAGCCTCGGGCAAGGCTTTAGCGGCCAACACGCTGCTCATGTCCCTGTCTCTTCTGCTGTCTTTCAGTGACGCGGGATGCCGTTTCAGAGCCCGCAGCATCCTGGCACATTTCAGGTAACTGGAAATATCAAACCAAGGGCTGGGATCTCTAAACATCGTGTGCCCTCGCCTTCTGAGGCCTCTGAAACACCAAGAACCTTTCCACCTTGGAAGCAAGGCCTCCAGGCTCTGGCCTGATGGCGGCAAACTTCTAGCCCTGCAACCTGTGGGTGCCGAATGGCAATTCCAAATGTATACACTGTCCTGGACAATTCCAAGGGAATTGGACAGGAGCCACTGATCAGGGACTTCAGTGCAACACCCATAGGTGGAGTCAGGAGGACCAGGGCGTCTCTGGGTCAAGGCACGGGGATAGTGCAAGTTAACCTTCACTTGAACCCCACCCCCGGCCTAGTTTTTTCTTTGGACCTCCCAAACAGTTTGGGGTGGGCAGAGAAAGACCTTCAAGGTCACATTGTGACACAAGGCATGAGACCCACGTCCTTCACGAAGGGGCTTTCAGGAAGGGCCATCTGGCACACCCTAGAGCACCCGCTGAACCCCGCCTACATCTTGGGCATATGGGACTTAGGGACATCCGGAATATTCTACTGCTGGACTGGACCCACAAGGCGTTCCCTCCCCATGTGACTTAGAGAGGCAACTTGATTGACCTCCCACGCATCAGTCTCCAGCTGCCAAGGCGAGAGTGTGTTTCAGGGAATGCAATCTCTTCCTGGCCACGAGGCCAAGAGCCCTGATTGTTTTCAGAGCCTCCCAACCGTAGGCGTTCCCAACGAATTTCAGCTCCATGCATATCCCACAAAGCTCTGAAAACACACTTCTGTGAGCACTGTGATGTGGATTTTCCCCAGGGGTGTAGACCAGGCATGTGACACAGGCTGGAGACCAGCAAATGACGCCCCGGGTAGAATTGATTGTTTTATGAATTGATTTGTCTGTGGGTATCAGCCGTTATATATACATATATATGGTGCTCTAGCACAGAGAACTGATGACAGGTCTCTGACTTGGTGGGGCCAAGGCAGGAATCACTAGGAAAAAAGATTTCATTAGCCCTGTATAGTGCCTGGACAATTGTCATCAGTCTAAGTCTCTAAGTCAGAGCACGAGGGGAAAGGTGCCCTTACTGAAAAACTCAAGTTAAAATTTGGGCGGGCCAGAAAGACACCTATCCCTTCCTGTGTGGCAGGAGTCACTCTTTGATGTTCCAAGGGCCAGAGATTTACTAAACCTGGTCATGCGTTCAGACCATGGTCCCATGATCCCTCAGACCGTGCAGTGTCATCAGTGGCCCATCTCAAGTGTGCCCTGACATCCTCCCCCTTTCTTCCTCCCAAAAAGGTGCCCTTAGGAAGAAGAGAACTCATTCTGCTGCATCCCTTGAAGCAGAGTTCACCAGGCCGAGCTGAACTTTGGGCCTAACCTTCTCACAGCCAAGGCCCTCATCAGCACTGGCAGCCCTGGTAAGCAATCTTGTTTGTGTCCTAAACGCATGTGTAGCTGTGCTCTCCGGAGACCTGGGTCTATGATGACAAACCTATGTCACGAAGAGAGATGATGACATAAAAATCATGCTCAATAGGATTACGCTGACGCCCAGGCTGCAGGGCAGGGGAGAAACAGGTGCCTGGTCGCCTTGTGGCTTCCTTGAGGCCCAATTCGCAGGCCCTGCTTCCCGAAGCCCTGTTTCCCCTCCTGGGGAATCCAAGCTATCCAGGTGCACATACCTAGGAGAGCCCTCAGGGCTCCATTCCAAAGCACCTGGTGTGACTGTCTAGCCTCGGGCAAGGCTTTAGCGGCCAACACGCTGCTCATGTCCCTGTCTCTTCTGCTGTCTTTCAGTGACGCGGGATGCCGTTTCAGAGCCCGCAGCATCCTGGCACATTTCAGGTAACTGGAAATATCAAACCAAGGGCTGGGATCTCTAAACATCGTGTGCCCTCGCCTTCTGAGGCCTCTGAAACACCAAGAACCTTTCCACCTTGGAAGCAAGGCCTCCAGGCTCTGGCCTGATGGCGGCAAACTTCTAGCCCTGCAACCTGTGGGTGCCGAATGGCAATTCCAAATGTATACACTGTCCTGGACAATTCCAAGGGAATTGGACAGGAGCCACTGATCAGGGACTTCAGTGCAACACCCATAGGTGGAGTCAGGAGGACCAGGGCGTCTCTGGGTCAAGGCACGGGGATAGTGCAAGTTAACCTTCACTTGAACCCCACCCCCGGCCTAGTTTTTTCTTTGGACCTCCCAAACAGTTTGGGGTGGGCAGAGAAAGACCTTCAAGGTCACATTGTGACACAAGGCATGAGACCCACGTCCTTCACGAAGGGGCTTTCAGGAAGGGCCATCTGGCACACCCTAGAGCACCCGCTGAACCCCGCCTACATCTTGGGCATATGGGACTTAGGGACATCCGGAATATTCTACTGCTGGACTGGACCCACAAGGCGTTCCCTCCCCATGTGACTTAGAGAGGCAACTTCATTGACCTCCCACGCATCAGTCTCCAGCTGCCAAGGCGAGAGTGTGTTTCAGGGAATGCAATCTCTTCCTGGCCACGAGGCCAAGAGCCCTGATTGTTTTCAGAGCCTCCCAACCGTAGGCGTTCCCAACGAATTTCAGCTCCATGCATATCCCACAAAGCTCTGAAAACACACTTCTGTGAGCACTGTGATGTGGATTTTCCCCAGGGGTGTAGACCAGGCATGTGACACAGGCTGGAGACCAGCAAATGACGCCCCGGGTAGAATTGATTGTTTTATGAATTGATTTGTCTGTGGGTATCAGCCGTTATATATACATATATATGGTGCTCTAGCACAGAGAACTGATGACAGGTCTCTGACTTGGTGGGGCCAAGGCAGGAATCACTAGGAAAAAAGATTTCATTAGCCCTGTATAGTGCCTGGACAATTGTCATCAGTCTAAGTCTCTAAGTCAGAGCACGAGGGGAAAGGTGCCCTTACTGAAAAACTCAAGTTAAAATTTGGGCGGGCCAGAAAGACACCTATCCCTTCCTGTGTGGCAGGAGTCACTCATTGATGTTCCCAGGGCCAGAGATTTACTAAACCTGGTCATGCGTTCAGACCATGGTCCCATGATCCCTCAGACCGTGCAGTGTCATCAGTGGCCCATCTCAAGAGTGCCCTGACATCCTCCCCTTTCTTCCTCCCAAAAAGGTGCCCTGAGGAAGAAGAGAACTCATTCTGCTGCATCCCTTGAAGCAGAGTTCACCAGGCCGAGCTGATCTTTGGGCCTAACCTTCTCACAGCCAAGGCCCTCATCAGCACTGGCAGCCCTGGTAAGCAATCTTGTTTGTGTCCTAAACGCATGTGTAGCTGTGGTCTCCGGAGACCTGGGTCTATGATGACAAACCTATGTCACGAAGAGAGATGATGACATAAAAATCATGCTCAATAGGATTACCCTGAGGCCCAGGCTGCAGGGCAGGGGAGAAACAGGTGCCTGGTCGCCTTGTGGCTTCCTTGAGGCCCAATTCGCAGGCCCTGCTTCCCGAAGCCCTGTTTCCCCTCCTGGGGAATCCAAGCTATCCAGGTGCACATACCTAGGAGAGCCCTCAGGGCTCCATTCCAAAGCACCTGGTGTGACTGTCTAGCCTCGGGCAAGGCTTTAGCGGCCAACACGCTGCTAATGTCCCTGTCTCTTCTGCTGTCTTTCAGTGACACGGGATGCCGTTTCAGAGCCCGCAGCATCCTGACACTTTTCAGGTAACTGGAAATATCAAACCAAGGGCTGGGATCTCTAAACATCGTGTGCCCTCGCCTTCTGAGGCCTCTGAAACACCAAGAACCTTTCCACCTTGGAAGCAAGGCCTCCAGGCTCTGGCCTGATGGCGGCAAACTTCTAGCCCTCCAACCTGTGGGTGCCGAATGGCAATTCCAAATGTATACACTGTCCTGGACAATTCCAAGGGAATTGGACAGGAGACACTGATCAGGGACTTCAGTGCAACACCCATAGGTGGAGTCAGGAGGACCAGGGCGTCTCTGGGTCAAGGCACGGGGATAGTGCAAGTTAACCTTCACTTGAACCCCACCCCCGGCCTAGTTTTTTCTTTGGACCTCCCAAACAGTTTGGGGTGGGCAGAGAAAGACCTTCAAGGTCACATTGTGACACAAGGCATGAGACCCACGTCCTTCACGAAGGGGCTTTCAGGAAGGGCCATCTGGCACACCTTAGAGCACCCGCTGAACCCCGCCTACATCTTGGGCATATGGGACTTAGAGACATCCGGAACATTCTACTGCTGGACTGGACCCACAAGGCGTTCCCTCCCCATGTGACTTAGAGAGGCAACTTGATTGACCTCCCATGCATCAGTCTCCAGCTGCCAAGGCGAGAGTGTGTTTCAGGGAATGCAATCTCTTCCTGGCCACGAGGCCAAGAGCCCTGATTGTTTTCACAGCCTCCCAACCGTAGGCGTTCCCAACGAATTTCAGCTCCATGCATATCCCACAAAGCTCTGAAAACACACTTCTGTGAGCACTGTGATGTGGATTTTCCCCAGGGGTGTAGACCAGGCATGCGACACAGGCTGGAGACCAGCAAATGACGCCCCGGGTAGAATTGATTGTTTTATGAATTGATTTGTCTGTGGGTATCAGCCATTATATATACATATATATGGTGCTCTAGCACAGAGAACTGATGACAGGTCTCTGACTTGGTGGGGCCAAGGCAGGAATCACTAGGAAAAAAGATTTCATTAGCCCTGTATAGTGCCTGGACAATTGTCATCAGTCTAAGTCTCTAAGTCAGAGCACGAGGGGAAAGGTGCCCTTACTGAAAAACTCAAGTTAAAATTTGGGCGGGCCAGAAAGACACCTATCCCTTCCTGTGTGGCAGGAGTCACTCTTTGATGTTCCAAGGGCCAGAGATTTACTAAACCTGGTCATGCGTTCAGACCATGGTCCCATGATACCTCAGACCGTGCAGTGTCATCAGTGGCCCATCTCAAGAGTGCCCTGACATGCTCCCCCTTTCTTCCTCCCAAAAAGTGGCCCTGAGGAAGAAGAGAACTCATTCTGCTGCATCCCTTGAAGCAGAGTTCACCAGGCCGAGCTGACCTTTGGGCCTAACCTTCTCACAGCCAAGGCCCTCATCAGCACTGGCATCCCTGGTAAGCAATCTTGTTTGTGTCCTAAACGCATGTGTAGCTGTGCTCTCCGGAGACCTGGGTCTATGATGACAAACCTATGTCACGAAGAGAGATGATGACATAAAAATCATGCTCAATAGGATTACGCTGAGGCCCAGGCTGCAGGGCAGGGGAGAAACAGGTGCCTGGTCGCCTTGTGGCTTCCTTGAGGCCCAATTCGCAGGCCCTGCTTCCCGAAGCCCTGTTTCCCCTCCTGGGGAATCCAAGCTGTCCAGGTGCACATACCTAGGAGAGCCCTCAGGGCTCCATTCCAAAGCACCTGGTGTGACTGTCTAGCCTCGGGCAAGGCTTTAGCGGCCAACACGCTGCTCATGTCCCTGTCTCTTCTGCTGTCTTTCAGTGACCCGGGATGCCGTTTCAGAGCCCGCAGCATCCTGGCACATTTCAGGTAACTGGAAATATCAAACCAAGGGCTGGGATCTCTAAACATCGTGTGCACTCGCCTTCTGAGGCCTCTGAAACACCAAGAACCTTTCCACCTTGGAAGCAAGGCCTCCAGGCTCTGGCCTGATGGCGGCAAACTTCTAGCCCTCCAACCTGTGGGTGCCGAATGGCAATTCCAAATGTATACACTGTCCTGGACAATTCCAAGGGAATTGGACAGGAGCCACTGATCAGGGACTTCAGTGCAACACCCATAGGTGGAGTCAGGAGGACCAGAGTATCTCTGGGTCAAGGCACGGGGATAGTGCAAGTTAACCTTCACTTGAACCCCACCCCCGGCCTAGTTTTTTCTTTGGACCTCCCAAACAGTTTGGGATGGGCAGAGAAAGACCTTCAAGGTCACATTGTGACACAAGGCATGAGACCCACGTCCTTCACGAAGGGGCTTTCAGGAAGGGCCATCGGGCACACCCTAGAGCACCCGCTGAACCCCGCCTACATCTTGGGCATATGGGACTTAGGGACATCCGGAACATTCTACTGCTTGACTGGACCCACAAGGCGTTCCCTCCCCATGTGACTTAGAGAGGCAACTTGATTGACCTCCCATGCATCAGTCTCCAGCTGCCAAGTCGAGAGTGTGTTTCAGGGAATGCAATCTCTTCCTGGCCACGAGGCCAAGAGCCCTGATTGTTTTCAGAGCCTCCCAACCGTAGGCGTTCCCAATGAATTTCAGCTCCATGCATATCCCACAAAGCTCTGAAAACACACTTCTGTGAGCACTGTGATGTGGATTTTCCCCAGGGGTGTAGACCAGGCATGTGACACAGGCTGGAGACCAGCAAATGACGCCCCGGGTAGAATTGATTGTTTTATGAATTGATTTGTCTGTGGGTATCAGCCATTATATATACATATATATGGTGCTCTACCACAGAGAACTGATGACAGGTCTCTGACTTGGTGGGGCCAAGGCAGGAATCACTAGGAAAAAAGATTTCATTAGCCCTGTATAGTGCCTGGACAATTGTCATCAGTCTAAGTCCCTAAGTCAGAGCACGAGCTGAAAGGTGCCCTTACTGAAAAACTCAAGTTAAAATTTGGGTGGGCCAGAAAGACACCTATCCCTTCCTGTGTGGCAGGAGTCACTCTTTGATGTTCCAAGGGCCAGAGATTTACTAAACCTGGTCATGCGTTCAGACCATGGTCCCATGATCCCTCAGACCGTGCAGTGTCATCAGTGGCCCATCTCAAGAGTGCCCTGACATGCTCCCCCTTTCTTCCTCCCAAAAAGTGGCCCTGAGGAAGAAGAGAACTCATTCTGCTGCATCCCTTGAAGCAGAGTTCACCAGGCCGAGCTGACCTTTGGGCCTAACCTTCTCACAGCCAAGGCCCTCATCAGCACTGGCAGCCCTGGTAAGCAATCTTGTTTGTGTCCTAAACGCATGTGTAGCTGTGCTCTCCGGAGACCTGGGTCTATGATGACAAACCTATGTCACGAAGAGAGATGATGACATAAAAATCATGCTCAATAGGATTACGCTGAGGCCCAGGCTGCAGGGCAGGGGAGAAACAGGTGCCTGGTCGCCTTGTGGCTTCCTTGAGGCCCAATTCGCAGGCCCTGCTTCCCGAAGCCCTGTTTCCCCTCCTGGGGAATCCAAGCTATCCAGGTGCACATACCTAGGAGAGCCCTCAGGGCTCCATTCCAAAGCACCTGGTGTGACTGTCTAGCCTCGGGCAAGGCTTTAGCGGCCAACACGCTGCTCATGTCCCTGTCTCTTCTGCTGTCTTTCAGTGACCCGGGATGCCGTTTCAGAGCCCGCAGCATCCTGGCACATTTCAGGTAACTGGAAATATCAAACCAAGGGCTGGGATCTCTAAACATCGTGTGCCCTCGCCTTCTGAGGCCTCTGAAACACCAAGAACCTTTCCACCTTGGAAGCAAGGCCTCCAGGCTCTGGCCTGATGGCGGCAAACTTCTAGCCCTGCAACCTGTGGGTGCCGAATGGCAATTCCAAATGTATACACTGTCCTGGACAATTCCAAGGGAATTGGACAGGAGCCACTGATCAGGGACTTCAGTGCAACACCCATAGGTGGAGTCAGGAGGACCAGGGCGTCTCTGGGTCAAGGCACGGGGATAGTGCAAGTTAACCTTCACTTGAACCCCACCCCGGGCCTAGTTTTTTCTTTGGACCTCCCAAACAGTTTGGGGTGGGCAGAGAAAGACCTTCAAGGTCACATTGTGACACAAGGCATGAGACCCACGTCCTTCACGAAGGGGCTTTCAGGAAGGGCCATCTGGCACACCCTAGAGCACCCGCTGAACCCCGCCTACATCTTGGGCATATGGGACTTAGGGACATCCGGAATATTCTACTGCTGGACTGGACCCACAAGGCGTTCCCTCCCCATGTGACTTAGAGAGGCAACTTGATTGACCTCCCACGCATCAGTCTCCAGCTGCCAAGGCGAGAGTGTGTTTCAGGGAATGCAATCTCTTCCTGGCCACGAGGCCAAGAGCCCTGATTGTTTTCAGAGCCTCCCAACCGTAGGCGTTCCCAACGAATTTCAGCTCCATGCATATCCCACAAAGCTCTGAAAACACACTTCTGTGAGCACTGTGATGTGGATTTTCCCCAGGGGTGTAGACCAGGCATGTGACACAGGCTGGAGACCAGCAAATGACGCCCCGGGTAGAATTGATTGTTTTATGAATTGATTTGTCTGTGGGTATCAGCCGTTATATATACATATATATGGTGCTCTAGCACAGAGAACTGATGACAGGTCTCTGACTTGGTGGGGCCAAGGCAGGAATCACTAGGAAAAAAGATTTCATTAGCCCTGTATAGTGCCTGGACAATTGTCATCAGTCTAAGTCTCTAAGTCAGAGCACGAGGGGAAAGGTGCCCTTACTGAAAAACTCAAGTTAAAATTTGGGCGGGCCAGAAAGACACCTATCCCTTCCTGTGTGGCAGGAGTCACTCTTTGATGTTCCAAGGGCCAGAGATTTACTAAACCTGGTCATGCGTTCAGACCATGGTCCCATGATCCCTCAGACCGTGCAGTGTCATCAGTGGCCCATCTCAAGTGTGCCCTGACATCCTCCCCCTTTCTTCCTCCCAAAAAGGTGCCCTTAGGAAGAAGAGAACTCATTCTGCTGCATCCCTTGAAGCAGAGTTCACCAGGCCGAGCTGAACTTTGGGCCTAACCTTCTCACAGCCAAGGCCCTCATCAGCACTGGCAGCCCTGGTAAGCAATCTTGTTTGTGTCCTAAACGCATGTGTAGCTGTGCTCTCCGGAGACCTGGGTCTATGATGACAAACCTATGTCACGAAGAGAGATGATGACATAAAAATCATGCTCAATAGGATTACGCTGACGCCCAGGCTGCAGGGCAGGGGAGAAACAGGTGCCTGGTCGCCTTGTGGCTTCCTTGAGGCCCAATTCGCAGGCCCTGCTTCCCGAAGCCCTGTTTCCCCTCCTGGGGAATCCAAGCTATCCAGGTGCACATACCTAGGAGAGCCCTCAGGGCTCCATTCCAAAGCACCTGGTGTGACTGTCTAGCCTCGGGCAAGGCTTTAGCGGCCAACACGCTGCTCATGTCCCTGTCTCTTCTGCTGTCTTTCAGTGACCCGGGATGCCGTTTCAGAGCCCGCAGCATCCTGGCACATTTCAGGTAACTGGAAATATCAAACCAAGGGCTGGGATCTCTAAACATCGTGTGCCCTCGCCTTCTGAGGCCTCTGAAACACCAAGAACCTTTCCACCTTGGAAGCAAGGCCTCCAGGCTCTGGCCTGATGGCGGCAAACTTCTAGCCCTGCAACCTGTGGGTGCCGAATGGCAATTCCAAATGTATACACTGTCCTGGACAATTCCAAGGGAATTGGACAGGAGCCACTGATCAGGGACTTCAGTGCAACACCCATAGGTGGAGTCAGGAGGACCAGGGCGTCTCTGGGTCAAGGCACGGGGATAGTGCAAGTTAACCTTCACTTGAACCCCACCCCCGGCCTAGTTTTTTCTTTGGACCTCCCAAACAGTTTGGGGTGGGCAGAGAAAGACCTTCAAGGTCACATTGTGACACAAGGCATGAGACCCACGTCCTTCACGAAGGGGCTTTCAGGAAGGGCCATCTGGCACACCCTAGAGCACCCGCTGAACCCCGCCTACATCTTGGGCATATGGGACTTAGGGACATCCGGAATATTCTACTGCTGGACTGGACCCACAAGGCGTTCCCTCCCCATGTGACTTAGAGAGGCAACTTCATTGACCTCCCACGCATCAGTCTCCAGCTGCCAAGGCGAGAGTGTGTTTCAGGGAATGCAATCTCTTCCTGGCCACGAGGCCAAGAGCCCTGATTGTTTTCAGAGCCTCCCAACCGTAGGCGTTCCCAACGAATTTCAGCTCCATGCATATCCCACAAAGCTCTGAAAACACACTTCTGTGAGCACTGTGATGTGGATTTTCCCCAGGGGTGTAGACCAGGCATGTGACACAGGCTGGAGACCAGCAAATGACGCCCCGGGTAGAATTGATTGTTTTATGAATTGATTTGTCTGTGGGTATCAGCCGTTATATATACATATATATGGTGCTCTAGCACAGAGAACTGATGACAGGTCTCTGACTTGGTGGGGCCAAGGCAGGAATCACTAGGAAAAAAGATTTCATTAGCCCTGTATAGTGCCTGGACAATTGTCATCAGTCTAAGTCTCTAAGTCAGAGCACGAGGGGAAAGGTGCCCTTACTGAAAAACTCAAGTTAAAATTTGGGCGGGCCAGAAAGACACCTATCCCTTCCTGTGTGGCAGGAGTCACTCTTTGATGTTCCAAGGGCCAGAGATTTACTAAACCTGGTCATGCGTTCAGACCATGGTCCCATGATCCCTCAGACCGTGCAGTGTCATCAGTGGCCCATCTCAAGAGTGCCCTGACATCCTCCCCTTTCTTCCTCCCAAAAAGGTGCCCTGAGGAAGAAGAGAACTCATTCTGCTGCATCCCTTGAAGCAGAGTTCACCAGGCCGAGCTGACCTTTGGGCCTAACCTTCTCACAGCCAAGGCCCTCATCAGCACTGGCAGCCCTGGTAAGCAATCTTGTTTGTGTCCTAAACGCATGTGTAGCTGTGCTCTCCGGAGACCTGGGTCTATGATGACAAACCTATGTCACGAAGAGAGATGATGACATAAAAATCATGCTCAATAGGATTACGCTGAGGCCCAGGCTGCAGGGCAGGGGAGAAACAGTTGCCTGGTCGCCTTGTGGCTTCCTTGATGCCTAATTCGCAGGCCCTGCTTCCCGAAGCCCTGTTTCCCCTCCTGGGGAATCCAAGCTATCCAGGTGCACATACCTAGGAGAGCCCTCAGGGCTCCATTCCAAAGCACCTGGTGTGACTGTCTAGCCTCGGGCAAGGCTTTAGCGGCCAACACGCTGCTCATGTCCCTGTCTCTTCTGCTGTCTTTCAGTGACCCGGGATGCCGTTTCAGAGCCCGCAGCATCCTGGCACATTTCAGGTAACTGGAAATATCAAACCAAGGGCTGGGATCTCTAAACATCGTGTGCCCTCACCTTCTGAGGCCTCTGAAACACCAAGAACCTTTCCACCTTGGAAGCAAGGCCTCCAGGCTCTGGCCTGATGGCGGCAAACTTCTAGCCCTCCAACCTGTGGGTGCCGAATGGCAATTCCAAATGTATACACTGTCCTGGACAATTCCAAGGGAATTGGACAGGAGCCACTGATCAGGGACTTCAGTGCAACACCCATAGGTGGAGTCAGGAGGACCAGGGCGTCTCTGGGTCAAGGCACGGGGATAGTGCAAGTTAACCTTCACTTGAACCCCACCCCCGGCCTAGTTTTTTCTTTGGACCTCCCAAACAGTTTGGGATGGGCAGAGAAAGACCTTCAAGGTCACATTGTGACACAAGGCATGAGACCCACGTCCTTCACGAAGGGGCTTTCAGGAAGGGCCATCTGGCACACCCTAGAGCACCCGCTGAACCCCGCCTACATCTTGGTCATATGGGACTTAGGGACATCCGGAACATTCTACTGCTGGACTAGACCCACAAAGCGTTCCCTCCCCCATGTGACTTAGAGAGGCAACTTGATTAACCTCCCACGCATCAGTCTCCAGCTGCCAAGGCGAGAGTGTGTTTCAGGGAATGCAATCTCTTCCTGGCCACGAGGCCAAGAGCCCTGATTGTTTTCAGAGCCTCCCAACCGTAGGCGTTCCCAACGAATTTCAGCTCCATGCATATCCCACAAAGCTCTGAAAACACACTTCTGTGAGCACTGTGATGTGGATTTTCCCCAGGGGTGTAGACCAGGCATGTGACACAGGCTGGAGACCAGCAAATGACGCCCCGGGTAGAATTGATTGTTTTATGAATTGATTTGTCTGTGGGTATCAGCCATTATATATACATATATATGGTGCTCTAGCACAGAGAACTGATGACAGGTCTCTGACTTGGTGGGGCCAAGGCAGGAATCACTAGGAAAAAAGATTTCATTAGCCCTGTATAGTGCCTGGACAATTGTCATCAGTCTAAGTCTCTAAGTCAGAGCACGAGGGGAAAGGTGCCCTTACTGAAAAACTCAAGTTAAAATTTGGGCAGGCCAGAAAGACACCTATCCCTTCCTGTGTGGCAGGAGTCTCTCTTTGATGTTCCAAGGGCCAGAGATTTACTAAACCTGGTCATGCGTTCAGACCATGGTCCCATGATCCCTCAGACCGTGCAGTGTCATCAGTGGCCCATCTCAAGAGTGCCCTGACATCCTCCCCTTTCTTCCTCCCAAAAAGGTGCCCTTAGGAAGAAGAGAACTCATTCTGCTGCATCCCTTGAAGCAGAGTTCACCAGGCCGAGCTGACCTTTGGGCCTAACCTTCTCAAGGCAAGGCCCTCATCAGCACTGGCAGCCCTGGTAAGCAATCTTGTTTGTGTCCTAAACGCATGTGTAGCTGTGCTCTCCGGAGACCTGGGTCTATGATGACAAACCTATGTCACGAAGAGAGATGATGACATAAAAATCATGCTCAATAGGATTACGCTGAGGCCCAGGCTGCAGGGCAGGGGAGAAACAGGTGCCTGGTCGCCTTGTGGCTTCCTTGAGGCCCAATTCGCAGGCCCTGCTTCCCGAAGCCCTGTTTCCCCTCCTGGGGAATCCAAGCTATCCAGGTGCACATACCTAGGAGAGCCCTCAGGGCTCCATTCCAAAGCACCTGGTGTGACTGTCTAGCCTCGGGCAAGGCTTTAGCGGCCAACACGCTGCTCATGTCCCTGTCTCTTCTGCTGTCTTTCAGTGACCCGGGATGCCGTTTCAGAGCCCGCAGCATCCTGGCACATTTCAGGTAACTGGAAATATCAAACCAAGGGCTGGGATCTCTAAACATCGTGTGCCCTCGCCTTCTGAGGCCTCTGAAACACCAAGAACCTTTCCACCTTGGAAGCAAGGCCTCCAGGCTCTGGCCTGATGGCGGCAAACTTCTAGCCCTGCAACCTGTGGGTGCCGAATGGCAATTCCAAATGTATACACTGTCCTGGACAATTCCAAGGGAATTGGACAGGAGCCACTGATCAGGGACTTCAGTGCAACACCCATAGGTGGAGTCAGGAGGACCAGGGCGTCTCTGGGTCGAGGCACGGGGATAGTGCAAGTTAACCTTCACTTGAACCCCACCCCCGGCCTAGTTTTTTCTTTGGACCTCCCAAACAGTTTGGGGTGGGCAGAGAAAGACCTTCAAGGTCACATTGTGACACAAGGCATGAGACCCACGTCCTTCACGAAGGGGCTTTCAGGAAGGGCCATCTGGCACACCCTAGAGCACCCGCTGAACCCCGCCTACATCTTGGGCATATGGGACTTAGGGACATCCGGAACATTCTACTGCTGGACTGGACCCACAAGGCGTTCCCTCCCCCATGTGACTTAGAGAGGCAACTTGATTGACCTCCCACGCATCAGTCTCCAGCTGCCAAGGCGAGAGTGTGTTTCAGGGAATGCAATCTCTTCCTGGCCACGAGGCCAAGAGCCCTGATTGTTTTCAGAGCCTCCCAACCGTAGGCGTTCCCAACGAATTTCAGCTCCATGCATATCCCACAAAGCTCTGAAAACACACTTCTGTGAGCACTGTGATGTGGATTTTCCCCAGGGGTGTAGACCAGGCATGTGACACAGGCTGGAGACCAGCAAATGACGCCCCGGGTAGAATTGATTGTTTTATGAATTGATTTGTCTGTGGGTATCAGCCATTATATATACATATATATGGTGCTCTAGCACAGAGAACTGATGACAGGTCTCTGACTTGGTGGGGCCAAGGCAGGAATCACTAGGAAAAAAGATTTCATTAGCCCTGTATAGTGCCTGGACAATTGTCATCAGTCTAAGTCTCTAAGTCAGAGCACGAGGGGAAAGGTGCCCTTACTGAAAAACTCAAGTTAAAATTTGGGCGGGCCAGAAAGACACCTATCCCTTCCTGTGTGGCAGGAGTCACTCTTTGATGTTCCAAGGGCCAGAGATTTACTAAACCTGGTCATGCGTTCAGACCATGGTCCCATGATCCCTCAGACCGTGCAGTGTCATCAGTGGCCCATCTCAAGAGTGCCCTGACATCCTCTCCCTTTCTTCCTCCCAAAAAGGTGCCCTGAGGAAGAAGAGAACTCATTCTGCTGCATCCCTTGAAGCAGAGTTCACCAGGCCGAGCTGACCTTTGGGCCTAACCTTCTCACAGCCAAGGCCCTCATCAGCACTGGCAGCCCTGGTAAGCAATCTTGTTTGTGTCCTAAACGCATGTGTAGCTGTGCTCTCCGGAGACCTGGGTCTATGATGACAAACCTATGTCACGAAGAGAGATGATGACATAAAAATCATGCTCAATAGGATTACGCTGAGGCCCAGGCTGCAGGGCAGGGGAGAAACAGGTGCCTGGTCGCCTTGTGGCTTCCTTGAGGCCCAATTCGCAGGCCCTGCTTCCCGAAGCCCTGTTTCCCCTCCTGGGGAATCCAAGCTATCCAGGTGCACATACCTAGGAGAGCCCTCAGGGCTCCATTCCAAAGCACCTGGTGTGACTGTCTAGCCTCGGGCAAGGCTTTAGCGGCCAACACGCTGCTCATGTCCCTGTCTCTTCTGCTGTCTTTCAGTGACCCGGG
This sequence comes from Peromyscus maniculatus bairdii, assembly GCF_049852395.1. Taxonomy (NCBI): domain Eukaryota; kingdom Metazoa; phylum Chordata; class Mammalia; order Rodentia; family Cricetidae; genus Peromyscus; species Peromyscus maniculatus. Next base: position 69,184,600 of record NC_134852.1, on the reverse strand, counting down.
ATGCCGTTTCAGAGCCCGCAGCATCCTGGCACATTTCAGGTAACTGGAAATATCAAACCAAGGGCTGGGATCTCTAAACATCGTGTGCCCTCGCCTTCTGAGGCCTCTGAAACACCAAGAACCTTTCCACCTTGGAAGCAAGGCCTCCAGGCTCTGGCCTGATGGCGGCAAACGTCTAGCCCTCCAACCTGTGGGTGCCTCCAAATGTATACACTGTCATGGACAATTCCAGGGAATTGGACAGGAGCCACTGATCAGGGACTTCAGTGGACCACCCTTTGGTGGAGTCAGGAGGAACAAGGCGTCTCTGGGTCGAGGCACGGGGATAGTGCAAGTTAACCTTCACTTGAACCCCCCCCCGGCCTAGTTTTTTCTTTGGACCTCCCAAACAGTTTGGGATGGGCAGAGAAAGACCTTCAAGGTCACATTGTGACACAAGGCATGAGACACACGTCCTTCACGAAGGGGCTTTCAGGAAGGGCCATCTGGCACACCCTAGAGCACCCGCTGAACCCCGCCTACATCTTGGGCATATGGTACTTAGGGACATCTGGAACATTCTACTGCTGGACTGGACCCACAAGGCGTTCCCTCCCCATGTGACTTAGAGAGGCAACTTGATTGACCTCCCATGCATCAGTCTCCAGCTGCCAAGGCGAGAGTGTGTTTCAGGGAATGCAATCTCTTCCTGGCCACGAGGCCAAGAGCCCTGATTGTTTTCAGAGCCTCCCAACCGTAGGCGTTCCCAACGAATTTCAGCTCCATGCATATCCCACAAAGCTCTGAAAACACACTTCTGTGAGCACTGTGATGTGGATTTTCCCCAGGGGTGTAGACCAGGCATGTGACACAGGCTGGAGACCAGCAAATGACGCCCCGGGTAGAATTGATTGTTTTATGAATTGATTTGTCTGAGGGTATCAGCCATTATATATACATATATATGGTGCTCTAGCACAGAGAACTGATGACAGGTCTCTGACTTGGTGGGGCCAAGGCAGGAATCACTAGGAAAAAAGATTTCATTAGCCCTGTATAGTGCCTGGACAATTGTCATCAGTCTAAGTCTCTAAGTCAGAGCATGAGGGGAAAGGTGCCCTTACTGAAAAACTCAAGTTAAAATTTGGGCGGGCCAGAAAGACACCTATCCCTTCCTGTGTGGCAGGAGTCACTCTTTGATGTTCCAAGGGCCAGAGATTTACTAAACCTGGTCATGCGTTCAGACCATGGTCCCATGATCCCTCAGACCGTGCAGTGTCATCAGTGGCCCATCTCAAGAGTGCCCTGACATCCTCCCCTTTCTTCCTCCCAAAAAGGTGCCCTTAGGAAGAAGAGAACTCATTCTGCTGCATCCCTTGAAGCAGAGTTCACCAGGCCGAGCTGACCTTTGGGCCTAACCTTCTCACAGCCAAGGCCCTCATCAGCACTGGCAGCCCTGGTAAGCAATCTTGTTTGTGTCCTAAACGCATGTGTAGCTGTGCTCTCCGGAGACCTGGGTCTATGATGACAAACCTATGTCACGAAGAGAGATGATGACATAAAAATCATGCTCAATAGGATTACGCTGAGGCCCAGGCTGCAGGGCAGGGGAGAAACAGGTGCCTGGTCGCCTTGTGGCTTCCTTGAGGCCCAATTCGCAGGCCCTGCTTCCCGAAGCCCTGTTTCCCCTCCTGGGGAATCCAAGCTATCCAGGTGCACATACCTAGGAGAGCCCTCAGGGCTCCATTCCAAAGCACCTGGTGTGACTGTCTAGCCTCGGGCAAGGCTTTAGCGGCCAACACGCTGCTCATGTCCCTGTCTCTTCTGCTGTCTTTCAGTGACCCGGGATGCCGTTTCAGAGCCCGCAGCATCCTGGCACATTTCAGGTAACTGGAAATATCAAACCAAGGGCTGGGATCTCTAAACATCGTGTGCCCTCGCCTTCTGAGGCCTCTGAAACACCAAGAACCTTTCCACCTTGGAAGCAAGGCCTCCAGGCTCTTGCTGATGGCGGCAAACTTCTAGCCCTCCAACCTGTGGGTGCCGAATGGCAATTCCAAATGTATACACTGTCCTGGACAATTCCAAGGGAATTGGACAGGAGCCACTGATCAGGGACTTCAGTGCAACACCCATAGGTGGAGTCAGGAGGACCAGGGCATCTCTGGGTCAAGGCACGGGGATAGTGCAAGTTAACCTTCACTTGAACCCCACCCCCGGCCTAGTTTTTTCTTTGGACCTCCCAAACAGTTTGGGTGGGCAGAGAAAGACCTTCAAGGTCACATTGTGACACAAGGCATGAGACCCACGTCCTTCACGAAGGGGCTTTCAGGAAGGGCCATCTGGCACACCCTAGAGCACCCGCTGAACCCCGCCTACATCTTGGGCATATGGGACTTAGGGACATCCGGAACATTCTACTGCTGGACTGGACCCACAAGGCGTTCCCTCCCCATGTGACTTAGAGAGGCAACTTGATTGACCTCCCATGCATCAGTCTCCAGCTGCCAAGGCGAGAGTGTGTTTCCGGGAATGCAATCTCTTCCTGGCCACGAGGCCAAGAGCCCTGATTGTTTTCAGAGCCTCCCAACCGTAGGTGTTCCCAACGAATTTCAGCTCCATGCATATCCCACAAAGCTCTGAAAACACACTTCTGTGAACACTGTGATGTGGATTTTCCCCAGGGGTGTAGACCAGGCATGTGACACAGGCTGGAGACCAGCAAATGACGCCCCGGGTAGAATTGATTGTTTTATGAATTGATTTGTCTGTGGGTATCAGCCATTATATATACATATATATGGTGCTCTAGCACAGAGAACTGATGACAGGTCTCTGACTTGGTGGGGCCAAGGCAGGAATCACTAGGAAAAAAGATTTCATTAGCCCTGTATAGTGCCTGGACAATTGTCATCAGTCTAAGTCTCTAAGTCAGAGCACGAGGGGAAAGGTGCCCTTACTGAAAAACTCAAGTTAAAATTTGGGCGGGCCAGAAAGACACCTATCCCTTCCTGTGTGGCAGGAGTCTCTCTTTGATGTTCCAAGGGCCAGAGATTTACTAAACCTGGTCATGCGTTCAGACCATGGTCCCATGATCCCTCAGACCGTGCAGTGTCATCAGTGGCCCATCTCAAGAGTGCCCTGACATCCTCCCCTTTCTTCCTCCCAAAAAGGTGCCCTTAGGAAGAAGAGAACTCATTCTGCTGCATCCCTTGAAGCAGAGTTCACCAGGCCGAGCTGACCTTTGGGCCTAACCTTCTCACAGCCAAGGCCCTCATCAGCACTGGCAGCCCTGGTAAGCAATCTTGTTTGTGTCCTAAACGCATGTGTAGCTGTGCTCTCCGGAGACCTGGGTCTATGATGACAAACCTATGTCACGAAGAGAGATGATGACATAAAAATCATGCTCAATAGGATTACGCTGAGGCCCAGGCTGCAGGGCAGGGGAGAAACAGGTGCCTGGTCGCCTTGTGGCTTCCTTGAGGCCCAATTCGCAGGCCCTGCTTCCCGAAGCCCTGTTTCCCCTCCTGGGGAATCCAAGCTATCCAGGTGCACATACCTAGGAGAGCCCTCAGGGCTCCATTCCAAAGCACCTGGTGTGACTGTCTAGCCTCGGGCAAGGCTTTAGCGGCCAACACGCTGCTCATGTCCCTGTCTCTTCTGCTGTCTTTCAGTGACCCGGGATGCCGTTTCAGAGCCCGCAGCATCCTGGCACATTTCAGGTAACTGGAAATATCAAACCAAGGGCTGGGATCTCTAAACATCGTGTGCCCTCGCCTTCTGAGGCCTCTGAAACACCAAGAACCTTTCCACCTTGAAAGCAAGGCCTCGAGGTTCGGGCCTGATGGCGGCAAACTTCTAGCCCTCGAACCTGTGGGTGCCGAATGGCAATTCCAAATGTATACACTGTCCTGGACAATTCCAAGGGAATTGGACAGGAGCCACTGATCAGGGACTTCAGTGCAACACCCATAGGTGGAGTCAGGAGGACCAGGGCGTCTCTGGGTCGAGGCACGGGGATAGTGCAAGTTAACCTTCACTTGAACCCCACCCCCGGCCTAGTTTTTTTTTGGACCTCCCAAACAGTTTGGGGTGGGCAGAGAAAGACCTACAAGGTCACATTGTGACAAAAGGCATGAGACCCACGTCCTTCACGAAGGGGCTTTCAGGAAGGGCCATCTGGCACACCCTAGAGCACCCGCTGAACCCCGCCTACATCTTGGGCATATGGGACTTAGGGACATCCGGAACATTCTACTGCTGCACTGGACCCACAAGGCGTTCCCTCCCCATGTGACTTAGAGAGGCAACTTGATTGACCTCCCATGCATCAGTCTCCAGCTGCCAAGGCGAGAGTGTGTTTCAGGGAATGCAATCTCTTCCTGGCCACGAGGCCAAGAGCCCTGATTGTTTTCAGAGCCTCCCAACCGTAGGCGTTCCCAACGAATTTCAGCTCCATGCATATCCCACAAAGCTCTGAAAACACACTTCTGTGAGCACTGTGATGTGGATTTTCCCCAGGGGTGTAGACCAGGCATGTGACACAGGCTGGAGACCAGCAAATGACGCCCCGGGTAGAATTGATTGTTTTATGAATTGATTTGTCTGTGGGTATCAACCATTATATATACATATATATAGTGCTCTAGCACAGAGAACTGATGACAGGTCTCTGACTTGGTGGGGCCAAGGCAGGAATCACTAGGAAAAAAGATTTCATTAGCCCTGTATAGTGCCTGGACAATTGTCATCAGTCTAAGTCTCTAAGTCAGAGCACGAGGGGAAAGGTGCCCTTACTGAAAAACTCAAGTTAAAATTTGGGCGGGCCAGAAAGACACCTATCCCTTCCTGTGTGGCAGGAGTCACTCTTTGATGTTCCAAGGGCCAGAGATTTACTAAACCTGGTCATGCGTTCAGACCATGGTCCCATGATCCCTCAGACCGTGCAGTGTCATCAGTGGCCCATCTCAAGAGTGCCCTGACATCCTCCCCTTTCTTCCTCCCAAAAAGGTGCCCTTAGGAAGAAGAGAACTCATTCTGCTGCATCCCTTGAAGCAGAGTTCACCAGGCCGAGCTGACCTTTGGGCCTAACCTTCTCACAGCCAAGGCCCTCATCAGCACTGGCAGCCCTGGTAAGCAATCTTGTTTGTGTCCTAAACGCATGTGTAGCTGTGCTCTCCGGAGACCTGGGTCTATGATGACAAACCTATGTCACGAAGAGAGATGATGACATAAAAATCATGCTCAATAGGATTACGCTGAGGCCCAGGCTGCAGGGCAGGGGAGAAACAGGTGCCTGGTCGCCTTGTGGCTTCCTTGAGGCCCAATTCGCAGGCCCTGCTTCCCGAAGCCCTGTTTCCCCTCCTGGGGAATCCAAGCTATCCAGGTGCACATACCTAGGAGAGCCCTCAGGGCTCCATTCCAAAGCACCTGGTGTGACTGTCTAGCCTCGGGCAAGGCTTTAGCGGCCAACACGCTGCTCATGTCCCTGTCTCTTCTGCTGTCTTTCAGTGACCCGGGATGCCGTTTCAGAGCCCGCAGCATCCTGGCACATTTCAGGTAACTGGAAATATCAAACCAAGGGCTGGGATCTCTAAACATCGTGTGCCCTCGCCTTCTGAGGCCTCTGAAACACCAAGAACCTTTCCACCTTGGAAGCAAGGCCTCCAGGCTCTGGCCTGATGGCGGCAAACTTCTAGCCCTCCAACCTGTGGGTGCCGAATGGCAATTCCAAATGTATACACTGTCCTGGACAATTCCAAGGGAATTGGACAGGAGCCACTGATCAGAGACTTCAGTGCAACACCCATAGGTGGAGTCATGAGGACCAGGGCATCTCTGGGTCGAGGCACGGGGATAGTGCAAGTTAACCTTCACTTGAACCCCACCCCCGGCCTAGTTTTTTCTTTGGACCTCCCAAAGAGTTTGGGGTGGGAAGAGAAAGACCTACAAGGTCACATTGTGACACAAGGCATGAGACCCACGTCCTTCAAGAAGGGGCTTTCAGGAAGGGCCATCTGGCACACCCTAGAGCACCCGCTGAACCCCGCCTACATCTTGGGCATATGGGACTTAGGGACATCCGGAACATTCTACTGCTGGACTGGACCCACAAGGCGTTCCCTCCCCATGTGACTTAGAGAGGCAACTTGATTGACCTCCCATGCATCAGTCTCCAGCTGCCAAGGCGAGAGTGTGTTTCAGGGAATGCAATCTCTTCCTGGCCACGAGGCCAAGAGCCCTGATTGTTTTCAGAGCCTCCCAACCGTAGGCGTTCCCAACGAATTTCAGCTCCATGCATATCCCACAAAGCTCTGAAAACACACTTCTGTGAGCACTGTGATGTGGATTTTCCCCAGGGGTGTAGACCAGGCATGTGACACAGGCTGGAGACCAGCAAATGACGCCCGGGTAGAATTGATTGTTTTATGAATTGATTTGTCTGTGGGTATCAGCCATTATATATACATATATATGGTGCTCTAGCACAGAGAACTGATGACAGGTCTCTGACTTGGTGGGGCCAAGGCAGGAATCACTAGGAAAAAAGATTTCATTAGCCCTGTATAGTGCCTGGACAATTGTCATCAGTCTAAGTCTCTAAGTCAGAGCACGAGGGGAAAGGTGCCCTTACTGAAAAACTCAAGTTAAAATTTGGGCGGGCCAGAAAGACACCTATCCCTTCCTGTGTGGCAGGAGTCACTCTTTGATGTTCCAAGGGCCAGAGATTTACTAAACCTGGTCATGCGTTCAGACCATGGTCCCATGATCCCTCAGACCGTGCAGTGTCATCAGTGGCCCATCTCAAGAGTGCCCTGACATCCTCCCCTTTCTTCCTCCCAAAAAGGTGCCCTTAGGAAGAAGAGAACTCATTCTGCTGCATCCCTTGAAGCAGAGTTCACCAGGCCGAGCTGACCTTTGGGCCTAACCTTCTCACAGCCAAGGCCCTCATCAGCACTGGCAGCCCTGGTAAGCAATCTTGTTTGTGTCCTAAACGCATGTGTAGCTGTGCTCTCCGGAGACCTGGGTCTATGATGACAAACCTATGTCACGAAGAGAGATGATGACATAAAAATCATGCTCAATAGGATTACGCTGAGGCCCAGGCTGCAGGGCAGGGGAGAAACAGGTGCCTGGTCGCCTTGTGGCTTCCTTGAGGCCCAATTCGCAGGCCCTGCTTCCCGAAGCCCTGTTTCCCCTCCTGGGGAATCCAAGCTATCCAGGTGCACATACCTAGGAGAGCCCTCAGGGCTCCATTCCAAAGCACCTGGTGTGACTGTCTAGCCTCGGGCAAGGCTTTAGCGGCCAACACGCTGCTCATGTCCCTGTCTCTTCTGCTGTCTTTCAGTGACCCGGGATGCCGTTTCAGAGCCCGCAGCATCCTGGCACATTTCAGGTAACTGGAAATATCAAACCAAGGGCTGGGATCTCTAAACATCGTGTGCCCTCGCCTTCTGAGGCCTCTGAAACACCAAGAACCTTTCCACCTTGAAAGCAAGGCCTCGAGGTTCGGGCCTGATGGCGGCAAACTTCTAGCCCTCGAACCTGTGGGTGCCGAATGGCAATTCCAAATGTATACACTGTCCTGGACAATTCCAAGGGAATTGGACAGGAGCCACTGATCAGGGACTTCAGTGCAACACCCATAGGTGGAGTCAGGAGGACCAGGGCGTCTCTGGGTCGAGGCACGGGGATAGTGCAAGTTAACCTTCACTTGAACCCCACCCCCGGCCTAGTTTTTTCTTTGGACCTCCCAAACAGTTTGGGGTGGGCAGAGAAAGACCTACAAGGTCACATTGTGACACAAGGCATGAGACCCACGTCCTTCACGAAGGGGCTTTCAGGAAGGGCCATCTGGCACACCCTAGAGCACCCGCTGAACCCCGCCTACATCTTGGGCATATGGGACTTAGGGACATCCGGAACATTCTACTGCTGCACTGGACCCACAAGGCGTTCCCTCCCCATGTGACTTAGAGAGGCAACTTGATTGACCTCCCATGCATCAGTCTCCAGCTGCCAAGGCGAGAGTGTGTTTCAGGGAATGCAATCTCTTCCTGGCCACGAGGCCAAGAGCCCTGATTGTTTTCAGAGCCTCCCAACCGTAGGCGTTCCCAACGAATTTCAGCTCCATGCATATCCCACAAAGCTCTGAAAACACACTTCTGTAAGCACTGTGATGTGGATTTTCCCCAGGGGTGTAGACCAGGCATGTGACACAGGCTGGAGACCAGCAAATGACGCCCCGGGTAGAATTGATTGTTTTATGAATTGATTTGTCTGTGGGTATCAACCATTATATATACATATATATAGTGCTCTAGCACAGAGAACTGATGACAGGTCTCTGACTTGGTGGGGCCAAGGCAGGAATCACTAGGAAAAAAGATTTCATTAGCCCTGTATAGTGCCTGGACAATTGTCATCAGTCTAAGTCTCTAAGTCAGAGCACGAGGGGAAAGGTGCCCTTACTGAAAAACTCAAGTTAAAATTTGGGCGGGCCAGAAAGACACCTATCCCTTCCTGTGTGGCAGGAGTCACTCTTTGATGTTCCAAGGGCCAGAGATTTACTAAACCTGGTCATGTGTTCAGACCATGGTCCCATGATCCCTCAGACCGTGCAGTGTCATCAGTGGCCCATCTCAAGAGTGCCCTGACATCCTCCCCTTTCTTCCTCCCAAAAAGGTGCCCTTAGGAAGAAGAGAACTCATTCTGCTGCATCCCTTGAAGCAGAGTTCACCAGGCCGAGCTGACCTTTGGGCCTAACCTTCTCACAGCCAAGGCCCTCATCAGCACTGGCAGCCCTGGTAAGCAATCTTGTTTGTGTCCTAAACGCATGTGTAGCTGTGCTCTCCGGAGACCTGGGTCTATGATGACAAACCTATGTCACGAAGAGAGATGATGACATAAAAATCATGCTCAATAGGATTACGCTGACGCCCAGGCTGCAGGGCAGGGGAGAAACAGGTGCCTGGTCGCCTTGTGGCTTCCTTGAGGCCCAATTCGCAGGCCCTGCTTCCTGAAGCCCTGTTTCCCCTCCTGGGGAATCCAAGCTATCCAGGTGCACATACCTAGGAGAGCCCTCAGGGCTCCATTCCAAAGCACCTGGTGTGACTGTCTAGCCTCGGGCAAGGCTTTAGCGGCCAACACGCTGCTCATGTCCCTGTCTCTTCTGCTGTCTTTCAGTGACCCGGGATGCCGTTTCAGAGCCCGCAGCATCCTGGCACATTTCAGGTAACTGGAAATATCAAACCAAGGGCTGGGATCTCTAAACATCGTGTGCCCTCGCCTTCTGAGGCCTCTGAAACATCAAGAACCTTCCACTTTGGAAGCAAGGCCTCCAGGCTCTGGCCTGATGGCGGCAAACTTCTAGCCCTCCAACCTGTGGGTGCCGAATGGCAATTCCAAATGTATACACTGTCCTGGACAATTCCAAGGGAATTGGACAGGAGCCACTGATCAGGGACTTCAGTGCAACACCCATAGGTGGAGTCAGGAGGACCAGGGCGTCTCTGGGTCGAGGCACGGGGATAGTGCAAGTTAACCTTCACTTGAACCCCACCCCCGGCCTAGTTTTTTCTTTGGACCTCCCAAAGAGTTTGGGGTGGGCAGAGAAAGACCTACAAGGTCACATTGTGACACAAGGCATGAGCCCCACGTCCTTCACGAAGGGGCTTTCAGGAAGGCCCATCTGGCACACCCTAGAGCACCCGCTGAACCCCGCCTACATCTTGGGCATATGAGACTTAGGGACATCCGGAACATTCTACTGCTGGACTGGACCCACAAGGCGTTCCCTCCCCATGTGACTTAGAGAGGCAACTTGATTGACCTCCCATGCATCAGTCTCCAGCTGCCAAGGCGAGAGTGTGTTTCAGGGAATGCAATCTCTTCATGGCCACGAGGCCAAGAGCCCTGATTGTTTTCAGAGCCTCCCAACCGTAGGCGTTCCCAACGAATTTCAGCTCCATGCATATCCCACAAAGCTCTGAAAACACACTTCTGTGAGCACTGTGATGTGGATTTTCCCCAGGGGTGTAGACCAGGCATGTGACACAGGCTGGAGACCAGCAAATGACGCCCCGGGTAGAATTGATTGTTTTATGAATTGATTTGTCTGTGGGTATCAGCCATTATATATACATATATATGGTGCTCTAGCACAGAGAACTGATGACAGGTCTCTGACTTGGTGGGGCCAAGGCAGGAATCACTAGGAAAAAAGATTTCATTAGCCCTGTATAGTGCCTGGACAATTGTCATCAGTCTAAGTCTCTAAGTCAGAGCACGAGGGGAAAGGTGCCCTTACTGAAAAACTCAAGTTAAAATTTGGGCGGGCCAGAAAGACACCTATCCCTTCCTGTGTGGCAGGAGTCACTCTTTGATGTTCCAAGGGCCAGAGATTTACTAAACCTGGTCATGCGTTCAGACCATGGTCCCATGATCCCTCAGACCGTGCAGTGTCATCAGTGGCCCATCTCAAGAGTGCCCTGACATCCTCCCCTTTCTTCCTCCCAAAAAGGTGCCCTTAGGAAGAAGAGAACTCATTCTGCTGCATCCCTTGAAGCAGAGTTCACCAGGCCGAGCTGACCTTTGGGCCTAACCTTCTCACAGCCAAGGCCCTCATCAGCACTGGCAGCCCTGGTAAGCAATCTTGTTTGTGTCCTAAACGCATGTGTAGCTGTGCTCTCTGGAGACCTGGGTCTATGATGACAAACCTATGTCACGAAGAGAGATGATGACATAAAAATCATGCTCAATAGGATTACGCTGAGGCCCAGGCTGCAGGGCAGGGGAGAAACAGGTGCCTGGTCGCCTTGTGGCTTCCTTGAGGCCCAATTCGCAGGCCCTTCTTCCAGAAGCCCTGTTTCCCCTCCTGGGGAATCCAAACTATCCAGGTGCACATACCTAGGAGAGCCCTCAGGGCTCCATTCCAAAGCACCTGGTGTGACTGTCTAGCCTCGGGCAAGGCTTTAGCGGCCAACACGCTGCTCATGTCCCTGTCTCTTCTGCTGTCTTTCAGTGACCCGGGATGCCGTTTCAGAGCCCGCAGCATCCTGGCACATTTCAGGTAACTGGAAATATCAAACCAAGGGCTGGGATCTCTAAACATCGTGTGCCCTCGCCTTCTGAGGCCTCTGAAACACCAAGAACCTTTCGACCTTGGAAGCACGGCCTCCAGGCTCTGGCCTGATGGCGGCAAACTTCTAGCCCTCCAACCTGTGGGTGCCGAATGGCAATTCCAAATGTATACACTGTCCTGGACAATTCCAAGGGAATTGGACAGGAGCCACTGATCAGGGACTTCAGTGCAACACCCATAGGTGGAGTCAGGAGGACCAGGGCGTCTCTGGGTCGAGGCACGGGGATAGTGCAAGTTAACCTTCACTTGAACCCCACCCCTGGCCTAGTTTTTTCTTTGGACCTCCCAAAGAGTTTGGGGTGGGAAGAGAAAGACCTTCAAGGTCACATTGTGACACAAGGCATGAGACCCACGTCCTTCACGAAGGGGCTTTCAGGAAGGCCCATCTGGCACACCCTAGAGCACCCGCTGAACCCCGCCTACATCTTGGGCATATGGGACTTAGGGACATACGGAACATTCTACTGCTGGACTGGACCCACAAGGCGTTCCCTCCCCCATGTGACTCAGAGAGGCAACTTGATTGACCTCCCATGCATCAGTCTCCAGCTGCCAAGGCGAGAGTGTGTTTCAGGGAATGCAATCTCTTCCTGGCCACGAGGCCAAGAGCCCTGATTGTTTTCAGAGCCTCCCAACCGTAGGCGTTCCCAACGAATTTCAGCTCCATGCATATCCCACAAAGCTCTGAAAACACACTTCTGTGAGCACTGTGATGTGGATTTTCCCCAGGGGTGTAGACCAGGCATGTGACACAGGCTGGAGACCAGCAAATGACGCCCCGGGTAGAATTGATTGTTTTATGAATTGATTTGTCTGTGGGTATCAGCCATTATATATACATATATATGGTGCTCTAGCACAGAGAACTGATGACAGGTCTCTGACTTGGTGGGGCCAAGGCAGGAATCACTAGGAAAAAAGATTTCATTAGCCCTGTATAGTGCCTGGACAATTGTCATCAGTCTAAGTCTCTAAGTCAGAGCACGAGGGGAAAGGTGCCCTTACTGAAAAACTCAAGTTAAAATTTGGGCGGGCCAGAAAGACACCTATCCCTTCCTGTGTGGCAGGAGTCACTCTTTGATGTTCCAACGGCCAGAGATTTACTAAACCTGGTCATGCGTTCAGACCATGGTCCCATGATCCCTCAGACCGTGCAGTGTCATCAGTGGCCCATCTCAAGAGTGCCCTGACATCCTCCCCTTTCTTCCTCCCAAAAAGGTGCCCTTAGGAAGAAGAGAACTCATTCTGCTGCATCCCTTGAAGCAGAGTTCACCAGGCCGAGCTGACCTTTGGGCCTAACCTTCTCACAGCCAAGGCCCTCATCAGCACTGGCAGCCCTGGTAAGCAATCTTGTTTGTGTCCTAAACGCATGTGTAGCTGTGCTCTCCGGAGACCTGGGTCTATGATGACAAACCTATGTCACGAAGAGAGATGATGACATAAAAATCATGCTCAATAGGATTACGCTGAGGCCCAGGCTGCAGGGCAGGGGAGAAACAGGTGCCTGGTCGCCTTGTGGCTTCCTTGAGGCCCAATTCGCAGGCCCTGATTCCAGAAGCCCTGTTTCCCCTCCTGGGGAATCCAAGCTATCCAGGGGCACATACCTAGGAGAGCCCTCAGGGCTCCATTCCAAAGCACCTGGTGTGACTGTCTAGCCTCGGGCAAGGCTTTAGCGGCCAACACGCTGCTCATGTCCCTGTCTCTTCTGCTGTCTTTCAGTGACCCGGGATGCCGTTTCAGAGCCCGCAGCATCCTGGCACATTTCAGGTAACTGGAAATATCAAACCAAGGGCTGGGATCTCTAAACATCGTGTGCCCTCGTCTTCTGAGGCCTCTGAAACACCAAGAACCTTTCCACCTTGGAAGCACGGCCTCCAGGCTCTGGCCTGATGGAGGCAAACTTCTAGCCCTCCAACCTGTGGGTGCCGAATGGCAATTCCAAATGTATACACTGTCCTGGACAATTCCAAGGGAATTGGACAGGAGCCACTGATCAGGGACTTCAGTGCAACACCCATAGGTGGAGTCAGGAGGACCAGGGCGTCTCTGGGTCGAGGCACGGGGATAGTGCAAGTTAACCTTCACTTGAACCCCACCCCCGGCCTAGTTTTTTCTTTGGACCTCCCAAAGAGTTTGGGGTGGGCAGAGAAAGACCTTCAAGGTCACATTGTGACACAAGGCATGAGACCCACGTCCTTCACGAAGGGGCTTTCAGGAAGGGCCATCTGGCACACCCTAGAGCACCCGCTGAACCCCGCCTACATCTTGGGCATATGGGACTTAGGGACATCCGGAACATTCTACTGCTGGACTGGACCCACAAGGCGTTCCCTCCCCCATGTGACTTAGAGAGGCAACTTGATTGACCTCCCATGCATCAGTCTCCAGCTGCCAAGGCGAGAGTGTGTTTCAGGGAATGCAATCTCTTCCTGGCCACGAGGCCAAGAGCCCTGATTGTTTTCAGAGCCTCCCAACCGTAGGCGTTCCCAACGAATTTCAGCTCCATGCATATCCCACAAAGCTCTGAAAACACACTTCTGTGAGCACTGTGATGTGGATTTTCCCCAGGGGTGTAGACCAGGCATGTGACACAGGCTGGAGACCAGCAAATGACGCCCCGGGTAGAATTGATTGTTTTATGAATTGATTTGTCTGTGGGTATCAGCCATTATATATACATATATATAGTGCTCTAGCACAGAGAACTGATGACAGGTCTCTGACTTGGTGGGGCCAAGGCAGGAATCACTAGGAAAAAAGATTTCATTAGCCCTGTATAGTGCCTGGACAATTGTCATCAGTCTAAGTCTCTAAGTCAGAGCACGAGGGGAAAGGTGCCCTTACTGAAAAACTCAAGTTAAAATTTGGGCGGGCCAGAAAGACACCTATCCCTTCCTGTGTGGCAGGAGTCACTCTTTGATGTTCCAAGGGCCAGAGATTTACTAAACCTGGTCATGCGTTCAGACCATGGTCCCATGATCCCTCAGACCGTGCAGTGTCATCAGTGGCCCATCTCAAGAGTGCCCTGACATCCTCCCCTTTCTTCCTCCCAAAAAGGTGCCCTTAGGAAGAAGAGAACTCATTCTGCTGCATCCCTTGAAGCAGAGTTCACCAGGCCGAGCTGACCTTTGGGCCTAACCTTCTCACAGCCAAGGCCCTCATCAGCACTGGCAGCCCTGGTAAGCAATCTTGTTTGTGTCCTAAACGCATGTGTAGCTGTGCTCTCCGGAGACCTGGGTCTATGATGACAAACCTATGTCATGAAGAGAGATGATGACATAAAAATCATGCTCAATAGGATTACGCTGAGGCCCAGGCTGCAGGGCAGGGGAGAAACAGGTGCCTGGTCGCCTTGTGGCCTCCTTGAGGCCCAATTCGCAGGCACTGCTTCCCGAAGCCCTGTTTCCCCTCCTGGGGAATCCAAGCTATCCAGGTGCACATACCTAGGAGAGCCCTCAGGGCTCCATTCCAAAGCACCTGGTGTGACTGTCTAGCCTCGGGCAAGGCTTTAGCGGCCAACACGCTGCTCATGTCCCTGTCTCTTCTGCTGTCTTTCAGTGACCCGGGATGCCGTTTCAGAGCCCGCAGCATCCAGGCACATTTCAGGTAACTGGAAATATCAAACCAAGGGCTGGGATCTCTAAACATCGTGTGCCCTCGCCTTCTGAGGCCTCTGAAACACCAAGAACCTTTCCACCTTGGAAGCAAGGCCTCCAGGCTCTGGCCTGATGGCGGCAAACTTCTAGCCCTCCAACCTGTGGGTGCCTCCAAATGTATACACTGTCCTGGACAATTCCAATGGAATTGGACAGGAGCCCTGATCAGGGACTTCAGTGGAACACCCATAGGTGCAGTCAGGAGGACCAGGGCGTCTCTGGGTCGAGGCACGGGGATAGTGCAAGTTAACCTTCACTTGAACCCCACCCCCGGCCTAGTTTTTTCTTTGGACCTCCCAAAGAGTTTGGGGTGGGAAGAGAAAGACCTTCAAGGTCACATTGTGACACAAGGCATGAGACCCACGTCCTTCACGAAGGGGCTTTCAGGAAGGGCCATCTGGCACACCCTAGAGCACCCGCTGAACCCCGCCTACATCTTGGGCATATGGGACTTAGGGACATCCGGAACATTCTACTGCTGGACTGGACCCACAAGGCGTTCCCTCCCCCATGTGACTTAGAGAGGCAACTTGATTGACCTCCCATGCATCAGTCTCCAGCTGCCAAGGCGAGAGTGTGTTTCAGGGAATGCAATCTCTTCCTGGCCACGAGGCCAAGAGCCCTGATTGTTTTCAGAGCCTCCCAACCGTAGGCGTTCCCAACGAATTTCAGCTCCATGCATATCCCACAAAGCTCTGAAAACACACTTCTGTGAGCACTGTGATGTGGATTTTCCCCAGGGGTGTAGACCAGGCATGTGACACAGGCTGGAGACCAGCAAATGACGCCCCGGGTAGAATTGATTGTTTTATGAATTGATTTGTCTGTGGGTATCAGCCATTATATATACATATATATGGTGCTCTAGCACAGAGAACTGATGACAGGTCTCTGACTTGGTGGGGCCAAGGCAGGAATCACTAGGAAAAAAGATTTCATTAGCCCTGTATAGTGCCTGGACAATTGTCATCAGTCTAAGTCTCTAAGTCAGAGCACGAGGGGAAAGGTGCCCTTACTGAAAAACTCAAGTTAAAATTTGGGCGGGCCAGAAAGACACCTATCCCTTCCTGTGTGGCAGGAGTCACTCTTTGATGTTCCAAGGGCCAGAGATTTACTAAACCTGGTCATGCGTTCAGACCATGGTCCCATGATCCCTCAGACCGTGCAGTGTCATCAGTGGCCCATCTCAAGAGTGCCCTGACATCCTCCCCTTTCTTCCTCCCAAAAAGGTGCCCTTAGGAAGAAGAGAACTCATTCTGCTGCATCCCTTGAAGCAGAGTTCACCAGGCCGAGCTGACCTTTGGGCCTAACCTTCTCACAGCCAAGGCCCTCATCAGCACTGGCAGCCCTGGTAAGCAATCTTGTTTGTGTCCTAAACGCATGTGTAGCTGTGCTCTCTGGAGACCTGGGTCTATGATGACAAACCTATGTCACGAAGAGAGATGATGACATAAAAATCATGCTCAATAGGATTACGCTGAGGCCCAGGCTGCAGGGCAGGGGAGAAACAGGTGCCTGGTCGCCTTGTGGCTTCCTTGAGGCCCAATTCGCAGGCCCTGCTTCCAGAAGCCCTGTTTCCCCTCCTGGGGAATCCAAACTATACAGGTTCACATACCTAGGAGAGCCCTCAGGGCTCCATTCCAAAGCACCTGGTGTGACTGTCTAGCCTCGGGCAAGGCTTTAGCGGCCAACACGCTGCTCATGTCCCTGTCTCTTCTGCTGTCTTTCAGTGACCCGGAATGCCCTTTCAGAGCCCGCAGCATCCTGGCACATTTCAGGTAACTGGAAATATCAAACCAAGGGCTGGGATCTCTAAACATCGTGTGCCCTCGCCTTCTGAGGCCTCTGAAACACCAAGAACCTTTCCACCTTGGAAGCACGGCCTCCAGGCTCTGGCCTGATGGCGGCAAACTTCTAGCCCTCCAACCTGTGGGTGCCGAATGGCAATTCCAAATGTATACACTGTCCTGGACAATTCCAAGGGAATTGGACAGGAGCCACTGATCAGGGACTTCAGTGCAACACCCATAGGTGGAGTCAGGAGGACCAGGGCGTCTCTGGGTCGAGGCACGGGGATAGTGCAAGTTAACCTTCACTTGAACCCCACCCCCGGCTTAGTTTTTTCTTTGGACCTCCCAAAGAGTTTGGGGTGGGAAGAGAAAGACCTTCAAGGTCACATTGTGACACAAGGCATGAGACCCACGTCCTTCACGAAGGGGCTTTCAGGAAGGCCCATCTGGCACACGCTAGAGCACCCGCTGAACCCCGCCTACATCTTGGGCATATGGGACTTAGGGACATCCGGAACATTCTACTGCTGGACTGGACCCACAAGGCGTTCCCTCCCCCATGTGACTTAGAGAGGCAACTTGATTGACCTCCCATGCATCAGTCTCCAGCTGCCAAGGCGAGAGTGTGTTTCAGGGAATGCAATCTCTTCCTGGCCATGAGGCCAAGAGCCCTGATTGTTTTCAGAGCCTCCCAACCGTAGGCGTTCCCAACGAATTTCAGCTCCATGCATATCCCACAAAGCTCTGAAAACACACTTCTGTGAGCACTGTGATGTGGATTTTCCCCAGGGGTGTAGACCAGGCATGTGACACAGGCTGGAGACCAGCAAATGACGCCCCGGGTAGAATTGATTGTTTTATGAATTGATTTGTCTGTGGGTATCAGCCATTATATATACATATATATGGTGCTCTAGCACAGAGAACTGATGACAGATCTCTGACTTGGTGGGGCCAAGGCAGGAATCACTAGGAAAAAAGATTTCATTAGCCCTGTATAGTGCCTGGACAATTGTCATCAGTCTAAGTCTCTAAGTCAGAGCACGAGGGGAAAGGTGCCCTTACTGAAAAACTCAAGTTAAAATTTGGGCGGGCCAGAAAGACACCTATCCCTTCCTGTGTGGCAGGAGTCACTCTTTGATGTTCCAAGGGCCAGAGATTTACTAAACCTGGTCATGCGTTCAGACCATGGTCCCATGATCCCTCAGACCGTGCAGTGTCATCAGTGGCCCATCTCAAGAGTGCCCTGACATCCTCCCCTTTCTTCCTCCCAAAAAGGTGCCCTTAGGAAGAAGAGAACTCATTCTGCTGCATCCCTTGAAGCAGAGGTCACCAGGCCGAGCTGACCTTTGGGCCTAACCTTCTCACAGCCAAGGCCCTCATCAGCACTGGCAGCCCTGGTAAGCAATCTTGTTTGTGTCCTAAACGCATGTGTAGCTGTGCTCTCTGGAGACCTGGGTGTATGATGACAAACCTATGTCACGAAGAGAGATGATGACATAAAAATCATGCTCAATAGGATTACGCTGAGGCCCAGGCTGCAGGGCAGGGGAGAAACAGGTGCCTGGTCGCCTTGTGGCTTCCTTGAGGCCCAATTCGCAGGCCCTGCTTCCCGAAGCCCTGTTTCCCCTCCTGGGGAATCCAAGCTATCCAGGTGCACATACCTAGGAGAGCCCTCAGGGCTCCATTCCAAAGCACCTGGTGTGACTGTCTAGCCTCGGGCAAGGCTTTAGCGGCCAACACGCTGCTCATGTCCCTGTCTCTTCTGCTGTCTTTCAGTGACCCGGGATGCCGTTTCAGAGCCCGCAGCATCCTGGCACATTTCAGGTAACTGGAAATATCAAACCAAGGGCTGGGATCTCTAAACATCGTGTGCCCTCGCCTTCTGAGGCCTCTGAAACACCAAGAACCTTTCCACCTAGGAAGCAAGGCCTCCAGGCTCTGGCCTGATGGTGGCAAACTTCCAGCCCTCCAACCTGTGGGTGCCGAATGGCAATTCCAAATGTATACACTGTCCTGGACAATTCCAAGGGAATTGGACAGGAGCCACTGATCAGGGACTTCAGTGCAACACCCATAGGTGGAGTCAGGAGGACCAGGGCGTCTCTGGGTCAAGGCACGGGGATAGTGCAAGTTAACCTTCATTTGAACCCCACCCCCGGCCTAGTTTTTTCTTTGGACCACCCAAACAGTTTGGGGTGGGAAGAGAAAGACCTTCAAGGTCACATTGTGACACAAGGCATGAGACCCACGTCCTTCACGAAGGGGCTTTCAGGAAGGGCCATCTGGCACACCCTAGAGCACCCGCTGAACCCCGCCTACATCTTGGGCATATGGGACTTAGGGACATCCGGAACATTCTACTGCTGGACTGGACCCACAAGGTGTTCCCTCCCCCATGTGACTTAGAGAGGCAACTTGATTGACCTCCCATGCATCATTCTCAGCTGCCAAGGCGAGAGTGTGTTTCAGGGAATGCAATCTCTTCCTGGCCACGAGGCCAAGAGCCCTGATTGTTTTCAGAGCCTCCCAACCGTAGGCGTTCCCAACGAATTTCAGCTCCATGCATATCCCACAAAGCTCTGAAAACACACTTCTGTGAGCACTGTGATGTGGATTTTCCCCAGGGGTGTAGACCAGGCATGTGACACAGGCTGGAGACCAGCAAATGACGCCCCGGGTAGAATTGATTGTTTTATGAATTGATTTGTCTGTGGGTATCAGCCATTATATATACATATATATGGTGCTCTAGCACAGAGAACTGATGACAGGTCTCTGACTTGGTGGGGCCAAAGCAGGAATCACTAGGAAAAAAGATTTCATTAGCCCTGTATAGTGCCTGGACAATTGTCATCAGTCTAAGTCTCTAAGTCAGAGCACGAGGGGAAAGGTGCCCTTACTGAAAAACTCAAGTTAAAATTTGGGCGGGCCAGAAAGACACCTATCCCTTCCTGTGTGGCAGGAGTCACTCTTTGATGTTCCAAGGGCCAGAGATTTACTAAACCTGGTCATGCGTTCAGACCATGGTCCCATGATCCCTCAGACCGTGCAGTGTCATCAGTGGCCCATCTCAAGAGTGCCCTGACATCCTCCCCTTTCTTCCTCCCAAAAAGGTGCCCTTAGGAAGAAGAGAACTCATTCTGCTGCATCCCTTGAAGCAGAGTTCACCAGGCCGAGCTGACCTTTGGGCCTAACCTTCTCACAGCCAAGGCCCTCATCAGCACTGGCAGCCCTGGTAAGCAATCTTGTTTGTGTCCTAAACGCATGTGTAGCTGTGCTCTCCGGAGACCTGGGTCTATGATGACAAACCTATGTCACGAAGAGAGATGATGACATAAAAATCATGCTCAATAGGATTACGCTGAGGCCCAGGCTGCAGGGCAGGGGAGAAACAGGTGCCTGGTCGCCTTGTGGCCTCCTTGAGGCCCAATTCGCAGGCACTGCTTCCCGAAGCCCTGTTTCCCCTCCTGGGGAATCCAAGCTATCCAGGTGCACATACCTAGGAGAGCCCTCAGGGCTCCATTCCAAAGCACCTGGTGTGACTGTCTAGCCTCGGGCAAGGCTTTAGCGGCCAACACGCTGCTCATGTCCCTGTCTCTTCTGCTGTCTTTCAGTGACCCGGGATGCCGTTTCAGAGCCCGCAGCATCCAGGCACATTTCAGGTAACTGGAAATATCAAACCAAGGGCTGGGATCTCTAAACATCGTGTGCCCTCGCCTTCTGAGGCCTCTGAAACACCAAGAACCTTTCCACCTTGGAAGCAAGGCCTCCAGGCTCTGGCCTGATGGCGGCAAACTTCTAGCCCTCCAACCTGTGGGTGCCTCCAAATGTATACACTGTCCTGGACAATTCCAATGGAATTGGACAGGAGCCCTGATCAGGGACTTCAGTGGAACACCCATAGGTGCAGTCAGGAGGACCAGGGCGTCTCTGGGTCGAGGCACGGGGATAGTGCAAGTTAACCTTCACTTGAACCCCACCCCCGGCCTAGTTTTTTCTTTGGACCTCCCAAAGAGTTTGGGGTGGGAAGAGAAAGACCTTCAAGGTCACATTGTGACACAAGGCATGAGACCCACGTCCTTCACGAAGGGGCTTTCAGGAAGGGCCATCTGGCACACCCTAGAGCACCCGCTGAACCCCGCCTACATCTTGGGCATATGGGACTTAGGGACATCCGGAACATTCTACTGCTGGACTGGACCCACAAGGCGTTCCCTCCCCCATGTGACTTAGAGAGGCAACTTGATTGACCTCCCATGCATCAGTCTCCAGCTGCCAAGGCGAGAGTGTGTTTCAGGGAATGCAATCTCTTCCTGGCCACGAGGCCAAGAGCCCTGATTGTTTTCAGAGCCTCCCAACCGTAGGCGTTCCCAACGAATTTCAGCTCCATGCATATCCCACAAAGCTCTGAAAACACACTTCTGTGAGCACTGTGATGTGGATTTTCCCCAGGGGTGTAGACCAGGCATGTGACACAGGCTGGAGACCAGCAAATGACGCCCCGGGTAGAATTGATTGTTTTATGAATTGATTTGT
The DNA here is from genome assembly GCF_049852395.1 of Peromyscus maniculatus bairdii. Taxonomy (NCBI): domain Eukaryota; kingdom Metazoa; phylum Chordata; class Mammalia; order Rodentia; family Cricetidae; genus Peromyscus; species Peromyscus maniculatus. The sequence goes on along the minus strand of NC_134852.1, from coordinate 69,163,493 downwards.
CTGTGGGTATCAGCCATTATATATACATATATATGGTGCTCTAGCACAGAGAACTGATGACAGGTCTCTGACTTGGTGGGGCCAAAGCAGGAATCACTAGGAAAAAAGATTTCATTAGCCCTGTATAGTGCCTGGACAATTGTCATCAGTCTAAGTCTCTAAGTCAGAGCACGAGGGGAAAGGTGCCCTTACTGAAAAACTCAAGTTAAAATTTGGGCGGGCCAGAAAGACACCTATCCCTTCCTGTGTGGCAGGAGTCACTCTTTGATGTTCCAAGGGCCAGAGATTTACTAAACCTGGTCATGCGTTCAGACCATGGTCCCATGATCCCTCAGACCGTGCAGTGTCATCAGTGGCCCATCTCAAGAGTGCCCTGACATCCTCCCCTTTCTTCCTCCCAAAAAGGTGCCCTTAGGAAGAAGAGAACTCATTCTGCTGCATCCCTTGAAGCAGAGTTCACCAGGCCGAGCTGACCTTTGGGCCTAACCTTCTCACAGCCAAGGCCCTCATCAGCACTGGCAGCCCTGGTAAGCAATCTTGTTTGTGTCCTAAACGCATGTGTAGCTGTGCTCTCCGGAGACCTGGGTCTATGATGACAAACCTATGTCACGAAGAGAGATGATGACATAAAAATCATGCTCAATAGGATTACGCTGAGGCCCAGGCTGCAGGGCAGGGGAGAAACAGGTGCCTGGTCGCCTTGTGGCCTCCTTGAGGCCCAATTCGCAGGCACTGCTTCCCGAAGCCCTGTTTCCCCTCCTGGGGAATCCAAGCTATCCAGGTGCACATACCTAGGAGAGCCCTCAGGGCTCCATTCCAAAGCACCTGGTGTGACTGTCTAGCCTCGGGCAAGGCTTTAGCGGCCAACACGCTGCTCATGTCCCTGTCTCTTCTGCTGTCTTTCAGTGACCCGGGATGCCGTTTCAGAGCCCGCAGCATCCAGGCACATTTCAGGTAACTGGAAATATCAAACCAAGGGCTGGGATCTCTAAACATCGTGTGCCCTCGCCTTCTGAGGCCTCTGAAACACCAAGAACCTTTCCACCTTGGAAGCAAGGCCTCCAGGCTCTGGCCTGATGGCGGCAAACTTCTAGCCCTCCAACCTGTGGGTGCCTCCAAATGTATACACTGTCCTGGACAATTCCAATGGAATTGGACAGGAGCCCTGATCAGGGACTTCAGTGGAACACCCATAGGTGCAGTCAGGAGGACCAGGGCGTCTCTGGGTCGAGGCACGGGGATAGTGCAAGTTAACCTTCACTTGAACCCCACCCCCGGCCTAGTTTTTTCTTTGGACCTCCCAAAGAGTTTGGGGTGGGAAGAGAAAGACCTTCAAGGTCACATTGTGACACAAGGCATGAGACCCACGTCCTTCACGAAGGGGCTTTCAGGAAGGGCCATCTGGCACACCCTAGAGCACCCGCTGAACCCCGCCTACATCTTGGGCATATGGGACTTAGGGACATCCGGAACATTCTACTGCTGGACTGGACCCACAAGGCGTTCCCTCCCCCATGTGACTTAGAGAGGCAACTTGATTGACCTCCCATGCATCAGTCTCCAGCTGCCAAGGCGAGAGTGTGTTTCAGGGAATGCAATCTCTTCCTGGCCACGAGGCCAAGAGCCCTGATTGTTTTCAGAGCCTCCCAACCGTAGGCGTTCCCAACGAATTTCAGCTCCATGCATATCCCACAAAGCTCTGAAAACACACTTCTGTGAGCACTGTGATGTGGATTTTCCCCAGGGGTGTAGACCAGGCATGTGACACAGGCTGGAGACCAGCAAATGACGCCCCGGGTAGAATTGATTGTTTTATGAATTGATTTGTCTGTGGGTATCAGCCATTATATATACATATATATGGTGCTCTAGCACAGAGAACTGATGACAGGTCTCTGACTTGGTGGGGCCAAGGCAGGAATCACTAGGAAAAAAGATTTCATTAGCCCTGTATAGTGCCTGGACAATTGTCATCAGTCTAAGTCTCTAAGTCAGAGCACGAGGGGAAAGGTGCCCTTACTGAAAAACTCAAGTTAAAATTTGGGCGGGCCAGAAAGACACCTATCCCTTCCTGTGTGGCAGGAGTCACTCTTTGATGTTCCAAGGGCCAGAGATTTACTAAACCTGGTCATGCGTTCAGACCATGGTCCCATGATCCCTCAGACCGTGCAGTGTCATCAGTGGCCCATCTCAAGAGTGCCCTGACATCCTCCCCTTTCTTCCTCCCAAAAAGGTGCCCTTAGGAAGAAGAGAACTCATTCTGCTGCATCCCTTGAAGCAGAGTTCACCAGGCCGAGCTGACCTTTGGGCCTAACCTTCTCACAGCCAAGGCCCTCATCAGCACTGGCAGCCCTGGTAAGCAATCTTGTTTGTGTCCTAAACGCATGTGTAGCTGTGCTCTCTGGAGACCTGGGTCTATGATGACAAACCTATGTCACGAAGAGAGATGATGACATAAAAATCATGCTCAATAGGATTACGCTGAGGCCCAGGCTGGAGGGCAGGGGAGAAACAGGTGCCTGGTCGCCTTGTGGCTTCCTTGAGGCCCAATTCGCAGGCCCTGCTTCCAGAAGCCCTGTTTCCCCTCCTGGGGAATCCAAACTATACAGGTTCACATACCTAGGAGAGCCCTCAGGGCTCCATTCCAAAGCACCTGGTGTGACTGTCTAGCCTCGGGCAAGGCTTTAGCGGCCAACACGCTGCTCATGTCCCTGTCTCTTCTGCTGTCTTTCAGTGACCCGGAATGCCCTTTCAGAGCCCGCAGCATCCTGGCACATTTCAGGTAACTGGAAATATCAAACCAAGGGCTGGGATCTCTAAACATCGTGTGCCCTCGCCTTCTGAGGCCTCTGAAACACCAAGAACCTTTCCACCTTGGAAGCACGGCCTCCAGGCTCTGGCCTGATGGCGGCAAACTTCTAGCCCTCCAACCTGTGGGTGCCGAATGGCAATTCCAAATGTATACACTGTCCTGGACAATTCCAAGGGAATTGGACAGGAGCCACTGATCAGGGACTTCAGTGCAACACCCATAGGTGGAGTCAGGAGGACCAGGGCGTCTCTGGGTCGAGGCACGGGGATAGTGCAAGTTAACCTTCACTTGAACCCCACCCCCGGCTTAGTTTTTTCTTTGGACCTCCCAAAGAGTTTGGGGTGGGAAGAGAAAGACCTTCAAGGTCACATTGTGACACAAGGCATGAGACCCACGTCCTTCACGAAGGGGCTTTCAGGAAGGCCCATCTGGCACACCCTAGAGCACCCGCTGAACCCCGCCTACATCTTGGGCATATGGGACTTAGGGACATCCGGAACATTCTACTGCTGGACTGGACCCACAAGGCGTTCCCTCCCCCATGTGACTTAGAGAGGCAACTTGATTGACCTCCCATGCATCAGTCTCCAGCTGCCAAGGCGAGAGTGTGTTTCAGGGAATGCAATCTCTTCCTGGCCACGAGGCCAAGAGCCCTGATTGTTTTCAGAGCCTCCCAACCGTAGGCGTTCCCAACGAATTTCAGCTCCATGCATATCCCACAAAGCTCTGAAAACACACTTCTGTGAGCACTGTGATGTGGATTTTCCCCAGGGGTGTAGACCAGGCATGTGACACAGGCTGGAGACCAGCAAATGACGCCCCGGGTAGAATTGATTGTTTTATGAATTGATTTGTCTGTGGGTATCAGCCATTATATATACATATATATGGTGCTCTAGCACAGAGAACTGATGACAGGTCTCTGACTTGGTGGGGCCAAGGCAGGAATCACTAGGAAAAAAGATTTCATTAGCCCTGTATAGTGCCTGGACAATTGTCATCAGTCTAAGTCTCTAAGTCAGAGCACGAGGGGAAAGGTGCCCTTACTGAAAAACTCAAGTTAAAATTTGGGCGGGCCAGAAAGACACCTATCCCTTCCTGTGTGGCAGGAGTCACTCTTTGATGTTCCAAGGGCCAGAGATTTACTAAACCTGGTCATGCGTTCAGACCATGGTCCCATGATCCCTCAGACCGTGCAGTGTCATCAGTGGCCCATCTCAAGAGTGCCCTGACATCCTCCCCTTTCTTCCTCCCAAAAAGGTGCCCTTAGGAAGAAGAGAACTCATTCTGCTGCATCCCTTGAAGCAGAGTTCACCAGGCCGAGCTGACCTTTGGGCCTAACCTTCTCACAGCCAAGGCCCTCATCAGCACTGGCAGCCCTGGTAAGCAATCTTGTTTGTGTCCTAAACGCATGTGTAGCTGTGCTCTCCGGAGACCTGGGTCTATGATGACAAACCTATGTCACGAAGAGAGATGATGACATAAAAATCATGCTCAATAGGATTACGCTGAGGCCCAGGCTGCAGGGCAGGGGAGAAACAGGTGCCTGGTCGCCTTGTGGCTTCCTTGAGGCCCAATTCGCAGGCCCTGCTTCCCGAAGCCCTGTTTCCCCTCCTGGGGAATCCAAGCTATCCAGGTGCACATACCTAGGAGAGCCCTCAGGGCTCCATTCCAAAGCACCTGGTGTGACTGTCTAGCCTCGGGCAAGGCTTTAGCGGCCAACACGCTGCTCATGTCCCTGTCTCTTCTGCTGTCTTTCAGTGACCCGGGATGCCGTTTCAGAGCCCGCAGCATCCTGGCACATTTCAGGTAACTGGAAATATCAAACCAAGGGCTGGGATCTCTAAACATCGTGTGCCCTCGCCTTCTGAGGCCTCTGAAACACCAAGAACCTTTCCACCTTGGAAGCAAGGCCTCCAGGCTCTGGCCTGATGGCGGCAAACTTCCAGCCCTCCAACCTGTGGGTGCCGAATGGCAATTCCAAATGTATACACTGTCCTGGACAATTCCAAGGGAATTGGACAGGAGCCACTGATCAGGGACTTCAGTGCAACACCCATAGGTGGAGTCAGGAGGACCAGGGCGTCTCTGGGTCAAGGCACGGGGATAGTGCAAGTTAACCTTCACTTGAACCCCACCCCCGGCCTAGTTTTTTCTTTGGACCTCCCAAACAGTTTGGGGTGGGCAGAGAAAGACCTTCAAGGTCACATTGTGACACAAGGCATGAGACCCACGTCCTTCACGAAGGGGCTTTCAGGAAGGGCCATCTGGCACACCCTAGAGCACCCGCTGAACCCCGCCTACATCTTGGGCATATGGGACTTAGGGACATCCGGAACATTCTACTGCTGGACTGGACCCACAAGGCGTTCCCTCCCCCATGTGACTTAGAGAGGCAACTTGATTGACCTCCCATGCATCAGTCTCCAGCTGCCAAGGCGAGAGTGTGTTTCAGGGAATGCAATCTCTTCCTGGCCACGAGGCCAAGAGCCCTGATTGTTTTCAGAGCCTCCCAACCGTAGGCGTTCCCAACGAATTTCAGCTCCATGCATATCCCACAAAGCTCTGAAAACACACTTCTGTGAGCACTGTGATGTGGATTTTCCCCAGGGGTGTAGACCAGGCATGTGACACAGGCTGGAGACCAGCAAATGACGCCCCGGGTAGAATTGATTGTTTTATGAATTGATTTGTCTGTGGGTATCAGCCATTATATATACATATATATGGTGCTCTAGCACAGAGAACTGATGACAGGTCTCTGACTTGGTGGGGCCAAGGCAGGAATCACTAGGAAAAAAGATTTCATTAGCCCTGTATAGTGCCTGGACAATTGTCATCAGTCTAAGTCTCTAAGTCAGAGCACGAGGGGAAAGGTGCCCTTACTGAAAAACTCAAGTTAAAATTTGGGCGGGCCAGAAAGACACCTATCCCTTCCTGTGTGGCAGGAGTCACTCTTTGATGTTCCAAGGGCCAGAGATTTACTAAACCTGGTCATGCGTTCAGACCATGGTCCCATGATCCCTCAGACCGTGCAGTGTCATCAGTGGCCCATCTCAAGAGTGCCCTGACATCCTCCCCTTTCTTCCTCCCAAAAAGGTGCCCTTAGGAAGAAGAGAACTCATTCTGCTGCATCCCTTGAAGCAGAGTTCACCAGGCCGAGCTGACCTTTGGGCCTAACCTTCTCACAGCCAAGGCCCTCATCAGCACTGGCAGCCCTGGTAAGCAATCTTGTTTGTGTCCTAAACGCATGTGTAGCTGTGCTCTCCGGAGACCTGGGTCTATGATGACAAACCTATGTCACGAAGAGAGATGATGACATAAAAATCATGCTCAATAGGATTACGCTGAGGCCCAGGCTGCAGGGCAGGGGAGAAACAGGTGCCTGGTCGCCTTGTGGCTTCCTTGAGGCCCAATTCGCAGGCCCTGCTTCCCGAAGCCCTGTTTCCCCTCCTGGGGAATCCAAGCTATCCAGGTGCACATACCTAGGAGAGCCCTCAGGGCTCCATTCCAAAGCACCTGGTGTGACTGTCTAGCCTCGGGCAAGGCTTTAGCGGCCAACACGCTGCTCATGTCCCTGTCTCTTCTGCTGTCTTTCAGTGACCCGGGATGCCGTTTCAGAGCCCGCAGCATCCTGGCACATTTCAGGTAACTGGAAATATCAAACCAAGGGCTGGGATCTCTAAACATCGTGTGCCCTCGCCTTCTGAGGCCTCTGAAACACCAAGAACCTTTCCACCTTGGAAGCAAGGCCTCCAGGCTCTGGCCTGATGGCGGCAAACTTCTAGCCCTCCAACCTGTGGGTGCCGAATGGCAATTCCAAATGTATACACTGTCCTGGACAATTCCAAGGGAATTGGACAGGAGCCACTGATCAGGGACTTCAGTGCAACACCCATAGGTGGAGTCAGGAGGACCAGGGCGTCTCTGGGTCAAGGCACGGGGATAGTGCAAGTTAACCTTCACTTGAACCCCACCCCCGGCCTAGTTTTTTCTTTGGACCTCCCAAACAGTTTGGGGTGGGCAGAGAAAGACCTTCAAGGTCACATTGTGACACAAGGCATGAGACCCACGTCCTTCACGAAGGGGCTTTCAGGAAGGGCCATCTGGCACACCCTAGAGCACCCGCTGAACCCCGCCTACATCTTGGGCATATGGGACTTAGGGACATCCGGAACATTCTACTGCTGGACTGGAACCACAAGGCGTTCCCTCCCCCATGTGACTTAGAGAGGCAACTTGATTGACCTCCCATGCATCAGTCTCCAGCTGCCAAGGCGAGAGTGTGTTTCAGGGAATGCAATCTCTTCCTGGCCACGAGGCCAAGAGCCCTGATTGTTTTCAGAGCCTCCCAACCGTAGGCGTTCCCAACGAATTTCAGCTCCATGCATATCCCACAAAGCTCTGAAAACACACTTCTGTGAGCACTGTGATGTGGATTTTCCCCAGAGGTGTAGACCAGGCATGTGACACAGGCTGGAGACCAGCAAATGACGCCCCGGGTAGAATTGATTGTTTTATGAATTGATTTGTCTGTGGGTATCAGCCATTATATATACATATATATGGTGCTCTAGCACAGAGAACTGATGACATGTCTCTGACTTGGTGGGGCCAAGGCAGGAATCACTAGGAAAAAAGGTTTCATTAGCCCTGTATAGTGCCTGGACTATTGTCATCAGTCTAAGTCTCTAAGTCAGAGCACGAGGGGAAAGGTGCCCTTACTGAAAAACTCAAGTTAAAATTTGGGCGGGCCAGAAAGACACCTATCCCTTCCTGTGTGGCAGGAGTCACTCTTTGATGTTCCAAGGGCCAGATATTTACTAAACCTGGTCATGCGTTCAGACCATGGTCCCATGATCCCTCAGACCGTGCAGTGTCATCAGTGGCCCATCTCAAGAGTGCCCTGACATCCTCCCCTTTCTTCCTCCCAAAAAGGTGCCCTGAGGAAGAAGAGAACTCATTCTGCTGCATCCCTTGAAGCAGAGTTCACCAGGCCGAGCTGACCTTTGGGCCTAACCTTCTCACAGCCAAGGCCCTCATCAGCACTGGCAGCCCTGGTAAGCAATCTTGTTTGTGTCCTAAACGCATGTGTAGCTGTGCTCTCCGGAGACCTGGGTCTATGATGACAAACCTATGTCACGAAGAGAGATGATGACATAAAAATCATGCTCAATAGGATTACGCTGAGGCCCAGGCTGCAGGGCAGGGGAGAAACAGGTGCCTGGTCGCCTTGTGGCTTCCTTGAGGCCCAATTCGCAGGCCCTGCTTCCCGAAGCCCTGTTTCCCCTCCTGGGGAATCCAAGCTATCCAGGTGCACATACCTAGGAGAGCCCTCAGGGCTCCATTCTAAAGCACCTGGTGTGACTGTCTAGCCTCGGGCAAGGCTTTAGCGGCCAACACGCTGCTCATATCCCTGTCTCTTCTGCTGTCTTTCAGTGACCAGGGATGCCGTTTCAGAGCCCGCAGCATCCTGGCACATTTCAGGTAACTGGAAATATCAAACCAAGGGCTGGGATCTCTAAACATCGTGTGCCCTCGCCTTCTGAGGCCTCTGAAACACCAAGAACCTTTCCACCTTGGAAGCAAGGCCTCCAGGCTCTGGCCTGATGGCGGCAAACTTCCAGCCCTCCAACCTGTGGGTGCCGAATGGCAATTCCAAATGTATACACTGTCCTGGACAATTCCAAGGGAATTGGACAGGAGCCACTGATCAGGGACTTCAGTGCAACACCCATAGGTGGAGTCAGGAGGACCAGGGCGTCTCTGGGTCAAGGCACGGGGATAGTGCAAGTTAACCTTCACTTGAACCCCACCCCCGGCCTAGTTTTTTCTTTGGACCTCCCAAACAGTTTGGGGTGGGCAGAGAAAGACCTTCAAGGTCACATTGTGACACAAGGCATGAGACCCACGTCCTTCACGAAGGGGCTTTCAGGAAGGGCCATCTGGCACACCCTAGAGCACCCGCTGAACCCCGCCTACATCTTGGGCATATGGGACTTAGGGACATCCGGAACATTCTACTGCTGGACTGGACCCACAAGGCGTTCCCTCCCCCATGTGACTTAGAGAGGCAACTTGATTGACCTCCCATGCATCAGTCTCCAGCTGCCAAGGCGAGAGTGTGTTTCAGGGAATGCAATCTCTTCCTGGCCACGAGGCCAAGAGCCCTGATTGTTTTCAGAGCCTCCCAACCGTAGGCGTTCCCAACGAATTTCAGCTCCATGCATATCCCACAAAGCTCTGAAAACACACTTCTGTGAGCACTGTGATGTGGATTTTCCCCAGGGGTGTAGACCAGGCATGTGACACAGGCTGGAGACCAGCAAATGACGCCCCGGGTAGAATTGATTGTTTTATGAATTGATTTGTCTGTGGGTATCAGCCATTATATATACATATATATGGTGCTCTAGCACAGAGAACTGATGACAGGTCTCTGACTTGGTGGGGCCAAGGCAGGAATCACTGGGAAAAAAGATTTCATTAGCCCTGTATAGTGCCTGGACAATTGTCATCAGTCTAAGTCTCTAAGTCAGAGCACGAGGGGAAAGGTGCCCTTCCTGAAAAACTCAAGTTAAAATTTGGGCGGGCCAGAAAGACACCTATCCCTTCCTGTGTGGCAGGAGTCACTCTTTGATGTTCCAAGGGCCAGAGATTTACTAAACCTGGTCATGCGTTCAGACCATGGTCCCATGATCCCTCAGACCGTGCAGTGTCATCAGTGGCCCATCTCAAGAGTGCCCTGACATCCTCCCCTTTCTTCCTCCCAAAAAGGTGCCCTTAGGAAGAAGAGAACTCATTCTGCTGCATCCCTTGAAGCAGAGTTCACCAGGCCGAGCTGACCTTTGGGCCTAACCTTCTCACAGCCAAGGCCCTCATCAGCACTGGCAGCCCTGGTAAGCAATCTTGTTTGTGTCCTAAACGCATGTGTAGCTGTGCTCTCCGGAGACCTGGGTCTATGATGACAAACCTATGTCACGAAGAGAGATGATGACATAAAAATCATGCTCAATAGGATTACGCTGAGGCCCAGGCTGCAGGGCAGGGGAGAAACAGGTGCCTGGTCGCCTTGTGGCTTCCTTGAGGCCCAATTCGCAGGCCCTGCTTCCCGAAGCCCTGTTTCCCCTCCTGGGGAATCCAAGCTATCCAGGTGCACATACCTAGGAGAGCCCTCAGGGCTCCATTCCAAAGCACCTGGTGTGACTGTCTAGCCTCGGGCAAGGCTTTAGCGGCCAACACGCTGCTCATGTCCCTGTCTCTTCTGCTGTCTTTCAGTGACCCGGGATGCCGTTTCAGAGCCCGCAGCATCCTGGCACATTTCAGGTAACTGGAAATATCAAACCAAGGGCTGGGATCTCTAAACATCGTGTGCCCTCGCCTTCTGAGGCCTCTGAAACACCAAGAACCTTTCCACCTTGGAAGCAAGGCCTCCAGGCTCTGGCCTGATGGCGGCAAACTTCCAGCCCTCCAACCTGTGGGTGCCGAATGGCAATTCCAAATGTATACACTGTCCTGGACAATTCCAAGGGAATTGGACAGGAGCCACTGATCAGGGACTTCAGTGCAACACCCATAGGTGGAGTCAGGAGGACCAGGGCGTCTCTGGGTCAAGGCACGGGGATAGTGCAAGTTAACCTTCACTTGAACCCCACCCCCGGCCTAGTTTTTTCTTTGGACCTCCCAAACAGTTTGGGGTGGGCAGAGAAAGACCTTCAAGGTCACATTGTGACACAAGGCATGAGACCCACGTCCTTCACGAAGGGGCTTTCAGGAAGGGCCATCTGGCACACCCTAGAGCACCCGCTGAACCCCGCCTACATCTTGGGCATATGGGACTTAGGGACATCCGGAACATTCTACTGCTGGACTGGACCCACAAGGCGTTCCCTCTCCCATGTGACTTAGAGAGGCAACTTGATTGACCTCCCATGCATCAGTCTCCAGCTGCCAAGGCGAGAGTGTGTTTCAGGGAATGCAATCTCTTCCTGGCCACGAGGCCAAGAGCCCTGATTGTTTTCAGAGCCTCCCAACCGTAGGCGTTCCCAACGAATTTCAGCTCCATGCATATCCCACAAAGCTCTGAAAACACACTTCTGTGAGCACTGTGATGTGGATTTTCCCCAGGGGTGTAGACCAGGCATGTGACACAGGCTGGAGACCAGCAAATGACGCCCCGGGTAGAATTGATTGTTTTATGAATTGATTTGTCTGTGGGTATCAGCCATTATATATACATATATATGGTGCTCTAGCACAGAGAACTGATGACATGTCTCTGACTTGGTGGGGCCAAGGCAGGAATCACTAGGAAAAAAGGTTTCATTAGCCCTGTATAGTGCCTGGACTATTGTCATCAGTCTAAGTCTCTAAGTCAGAGCACGAGGGGAAAGGTGCCCTTACTGAAAAACTCAAGTTAAAATTTGGGCGGGCCAGAAAGACACCTATCCCTTCCTGTGTGGCAGGAGTCACTCTTTGATGTTCCAAGGGCCAGATATTTACTAAACCTGGTCATGCGTTCAGACCATGGTCCCATGATCCCTCAGACCGTGCAGTGTCATCAGTGGCCCATCTCAAGAGTGCCCTGACATCCTCCCCTTTCTTCCTCCCAAAAAGGTGCCCTGAGGAAGAAGAGAACTCATTCTGCTGCATCCCTTGAAGCAGAGTTCACCAGGCCGAGCTGACCTTTGGGCCTAACCTTCTCACAGCCAAGGCCCTCATCAGCACTGGCAGCCCTGGTAAGCAATCTTGTTTGTGTCCTAAACGCATGTGTAGCTGTGCTCTCCGGAGACCTGGGTCTATGATGACAAACCTATGTCACGAAGAGAGATGATGACATAAAAATCATGCTCAATAGGATTACGCTGAGGCCCAGGCTGCAGGGCAGGGGAGAAACAGGTGCCTGGTCGCCTTGTGGCTTCCTTGAGGCCCAATTCGCAGGCCCTGCTTCCCGAAGCCCTGTTTCCCCTCCTGGGGAATCCAAGCTATCCAGGTGCACATACCTAGGAGAGCCCTCAGGGCTCCATTCTAAAGCACCTGGTGTGACTGTCTAGCCTCGGGCAAGGCTTTAGCGGCCAACACGCTGCTCATGTCCCTGTCTCTTCTGCTGTCTTTCAGTGACCCGGGATGCCGTTTCAGAGCCCGCAGCATCCTGGCACATTTCAGGTAACTGGAAATATCAAACCAAGGGCTGGGATCTCTAAACATCGTGTGCCCTCGCCTTCTGAGGCCTCTGAAACACCAAGAACCTTTCCACCTTGGAAGCAAGGCCTCCAGGCTCTGGCCTGATGGCGGCAAACTTCCAGCCCTCCAACCTGTGGGTGCCGATTGGCAATTCCAAATGTATACACTGTCCTGGACAATTCCAAGGGAATTGGACAGGAGCCACTGATCAGGGACTTCAGTGCAACACCCATAGGTGGAGTCAGGAGGACCAGGGCGTCTCTGGGTCAAGGCACGGGGATAGTGCAAGTTAACCTTCACTTGAACCCCACCCCCGGCCTAGTTTTTTCTTTGGACCTCCCAAACAGTTTGGGGTGGGCAGAGAAAGACCTTCAAGGTCACATTGTGACACAAGGCATGAGACCCACGTCCTTCACGAAGGGGCTTTCAGGAAGGGCCGTCTGGCACATCCTAGAGCACCCGCTGAACCCCGCCTACATCTTGGGCATATGGGACTTAGGGACATCCGGAACATTCTACTGTTGGACTGGACCCACAAGGCGTTCCCTCCCCCATGTGACTTAGAGAGGCAACTTGATTGACCTCCCATGCATCAGTCTCCAGCTGCCAAGGCGAGAGTGTGTTTCAGGGAATGCAATCTCTTCCTGGCCACGAGGCCAAGAGCCCTGATTGTTTTCAGAGCCTCCCAACCGTAGGCGTTCCCAACGAATTTCAGCTCCATGCATATCCCACAAAGCTCTGAAAACACACTTCTGTGAGCACTGTGATGTGGATTTTCCCCAGGGGTGTAGACCAGGCATGTGACACAGGCTGGAGACCAGCAAATGACGCCCCGGGTAGAATTGATTGTTTTATGAATTGATTTGTCTGTGGGTATCAGCCATTATATATACATATATATGGTGCTCTAGCACAGAGAACTGATGACAGGTCTCTGACTTGGTGGGGCCAAGGCAGGAATCACTAGGAAAAAAGATTTCATTAGCCCTGTATAGTGCCTGGACAATTGTCATCAGTCTAAGTCTCTAAGTCAGAGCACGAGGGGAAAGGTGCCCTTACTGAAAAACTCAAGTTAAAATTTGGGCGGGCCAGAAAGACACCGATCCCTTCCTGTGTGGCAGGAGTCACTCTTTGATGTTCCAAGGGCCAGAGATTTACTAAACCTGGTCATGCGTTCAGACCATGGTCCCATGATCCCTCAGACCGTGCAGTGTCATCAGTGGCCCATCTCAAGAGTGCCCTGACATCCTCCCCTTTCTTCCTCCCAAAAAGGTGCCCTTAGGAAGAAGAGAACTCATTCTGCTGCATCCCTTGAAGCAGAGTTCACCAGGCCGAGCTGACCTTTGGGCCTAACCTTCTCACAGCCAAGGCCCTCATCAGCACTGGCAGCCCTGGTAAGCAATCTTGTTTGTGTCCTAAACGCATGTGTAGCTGTGCTCTCCGGAGACCTGGGTCTATGATGACAAACCTATGTCACGAAGAGAGATGATGACATAAAAATCATGCTCAATAGGATTACGCTGAGGCCCAGGCTGCAGGGCAGGGGAGAAACAGGTGCCTGGTCGCCTTGTGGCTTCCTTGAGGCCCAATTCGCAGGCCCTGCTTCCCGAAGCCCTGTTTCCCCTCCTGGGGAATCCAAGCTATCCAGGTGCACATACCTAGGAGAGCCCTCAGGGCTCCATTCCAAAGCACCTGGTGTGACTGTCTAGCCTCGGGCAAGGCTTTAGCGGCCAACACGCTGCTCATGTCCCTGTCTCTTCTGCTGTCTTTCAGTGACCCGGGATGCCGTTTCAGAGCCCGCAGCATCCTGGCACATTTCAGGTAACTGGAAATATCAAACCAAGGGCTGGGATCTCTAAACATCGTGTGCCCTCGCCTTCTGAGGCCTCTGAAACACCAAGAACCTTTCCACCTTGGAAGCAAGGCCTCCAGGCTCTGGCCTGATGGCGGCAAACTTCCAGCCCTCCAACCTGTGGGTGCCGAATGGCAATTCCAAATGTATACACTGTCCTGGACAATTCCAAGGGAATTGGACAGGAGCCACTGATCAGGTACTTCAGTGCAACACCCATAGGTGGAGTCAGGAGGACCAGGGCGTCTCTGGGTCAAGGCACGGGGATAGTGCAAGTTAACCTTCACTTGAACCCCACCCCCGGCCTAGTTTTTTCTTTGGACCTCCCAAACAGTTTGGGGTGGGCAGAGAAAGACCTTCAAGGTCACATTGTGACACAAGGCATGAGACCCACGTCCTTCACGAAGGGGCTTTCAGGAAGGGCCATCTGGCACACCCTAGAGCACCCGCTGAACCCCGCCTACATCTTGGGCATATGGGACTTAGGGACATCCGGAACATTCTACTGCTGGACTGGACCCACAAGGCGTTCCCTCCCCCATGTGACTTAGAGAGGCAACTTGATTGACCTCCCATGCATCAGTCTCCAGCTGCCAAGGCGAGAGTGTGTTTCAGGGAATGCAATCTCTTCCTGGCCACGAGGCCAAGAGCCCTGATTGTTTTCAGAGCCTCCCAACCGTAGGCGTTCCCAACGAATTTCAGCTCCATGCATATCCCACAAAGCTCTGAAAACACACTTCTGTGAGCACTGTGATGTGGATTTTCCCCAGGGGTGTAGACCAGGCATGTGACACAGGCTGGAGACCAGCAAATGACGCCCCGGGTAGAATTGATTGTTTTATGAATTGATTTGTCTGTGGGTATCAGCCATTATATATACATATATATGGTGCTCTAGCACAGAGAACTGATGACATCTCTCTGACTTGGTTGGGCCAAGGCAGGAATCACTAGGAAAAAGGTTTCATTAGCCCTGTATAGTGCCTGGACTATTGTCATCAGTCTAAGTCTCTAAGTCAGAGCACGAGGGGAAAGGTGCCCTTACTGAAAAACTCAAGTTAAAATTTGGGCGGGCCAGAAAGACACCTATCCCTTCCTGTGTGGGAGGAGTCACTCTTTGATGTTCTAAGGGCCAGATATTTACTAAACCTGGTCATGCGTTCAGACCATGGTCCCATGATCCCTCAGACCGTGCAGTGTCATCAGTGGCCCATCTCAAGAGTGCCCTGACATCCTCCCCTTTCTTCCTCCCAAAAAGGTGCCCTGAGGAAGAAGAGAACTCATTCTGCTGCATCCCTTGAAGCAGAGTTCACCAGGCCGAGCTGACCTTTGGGCCTAACCTTCTCACAGCCAAGGCCCTCATCAGCACTGGCAGCCCTGGTAAGCAATCTTGTTTGTGTCCTAAACGCATGTGTAGCTGTGCTCTCCGGAGACCTGGGTCTATGATGACAAACCTATGTCACGAAGAGAGATGATGACATAAAAATCATGCTCAATAGGATTACGCTGAGGCCCAGGCTGCAGGGCAGGGGAGAAACAGGTGCCTGGTCGCCTTATGGCTTCCTTGAGGCCCAATTCGCAGGCCCTGCTTCCCGAAGCCCTGTTTCCCCTCCTGGGGAATCCAAGCTATCCAGGTGCACATACCTAGGAGAGCCCTCAGGGCTCCATTCCAAAGCACCTGGTGTGACTGTCTAGCCTCGGGCAAGGTTTTAGCGGCCAACACGCTGCTCATGTCCCTGTCTCTTCTGCTGTCTTTCAGTGACCCGGGATGCCATTTCAGAGCCCGCAGCATCCTGGCACATTTCAGGTAACTGGAAATATCAAACCAAGGGCTGGGATCTCTAAACATCGTGTGCCCTCGCCTTCTGAGGCCTCTGAAACACCAAGAACCTTTCCACCTTGGAAGCAAGGCCTCCAGGCTCTGGCCTGATGGCGGCAAACTTCTAGCCCTCCAACCTGTGGGTGCCGAATGGCAATTCCAAATGTATACACTGTCCTGGACAATTCCAAGGGAATTGGACAGGAGCCACTGATCAGGGACTTCAGTGCAACACCCATAGGTGGAGTCAGGAGGACCAGGGCGTCTCTGGGTCAAGGCACGGGGATAGTGCAAGTTAACCTTCACTTGAACCCCACCCCCGGCCTACTTTTTTCTTTGGACCTCCCAAACAGTTTGGGGTGGGCAGAGAAAGACCTTCAAGGTCACATTGTGACACAAGGCATGAGACCCACGTCCTTCACGAAGGGGCTTTCAGGAAGGGCCGTCTGGCACACCCTAGAGCACCCGCTGAACCCCGCCTACATCTTGGTCATATGGGACTTAGGGACATCCTGAACATTCTACTGCTGGACTGGACACACAAAGCGTTCCCTCCCCATGTGACTTAGAGAGGCAACTTGATTGACCTCCCATGCATCAGTCTCCAGCTGCCAAGGCGAGAGTGTGTTTCAGGGAATGCAATCTCTTCCTGGCCACGAGGCCAAGAGCCCTGATTGTTTTCAGAGCCTCCCAACCGTAGGCGTTCCCAACGAATTTCAGCTCCATGCATATCCCACAAAGCTCTGAAAACACACTTCTGTGAGCACTGTGATGTGGATTTTCCCCAGGGGTGTAGACCAGGCATGTGACACAGGCTGGAGACCAGCAAATGACGCCCCGGGTAGAATTGATTGTTTTATGAATTGATTTGTCTGTGGGTATCAGCCATTATATATACATATATATGGTGCTCTAGCACAGAGAACTGATAACAGGTCTCTGACTTGGTGGGGTCAAGGCAGGAATCACTATGAAAAAAGATTTCATTAGCCCTGTATAGTGCCTGGACAATTGTCATCAGTCTAAGTCTCTAAGTCAGAGCACGAGGGGAAAGGTGCCCTTACTGAAAAACTCAAGTTAAAATTTGGGCGGGCCAGAAAGACACCTATCCCTTCCTGTGTGGCAGGAGTCACTCTTTGATGTTCCAAGGGCCAGAGATTTACTAAACCTGGTCATGCGTTCAGACCATGGTCCCATGATCCCTCAGACCGTGCAGTGTCATCAGTGGCCCATCTCAAGAGTGCCCTGACATCCTCCCCTTTCTTCCTCCCAAAAAGGTGCCCTTAGGAAGAAGAGAACTCATTCTGCTGCATCCCTTGAAGCAGAGGTCACCAGGCCGAGCTGACCTTTGGGCCTAACCTTCTCACAGCCAAGGCCCTCATCAGCACTGGCAGCCCTGGTAAGCAATCTTGTTTGTGTCCTAAACGCATGTGTAGCTGTGCTCTCCGGAGACCTGGGTCTATGATGACAAACCTATGTCACGAAGAGAGATGATGACATAAAAATCATGCTCAATAGGATTACGCTGAGGCCCAGGCTGCAGGGCAGGGGAGAAACAGGTGCCTGGTCGCCTTGTGGCTTCCTTGAGGCCCAATTCGCAGGCCCTGCTTCCCGAAGCCCTGTTTCCCCTCCTGGGGAATCCAAGCTATCCAGGTGCACATACCTAGGAGAGCCCTCAGGGCTCCATTCCAAAGCACCTGGTGTGACTGTCTAGCCTCGGGCAAGGCTTTAGCGGCCAACACGCTGCTAATGTCCCTGTCTCTTCTGCTGTCTTTCAGTGACCCGGGATGCCGTTTCTGAGCCCGCAGCATCCTGGCACATTTCAGGTAACTGGAAATATCAAACCAAGGGCTGGAATCTCTAAACATCGTGTGCCCTCGCCTTCTGAGGCCTCTGAAACACCAAGAACCTTTCCACCTTGGAAGCAAGGCCTCCAGGCTCTGGCCTGATGGCGGCAAACTTCCAGCCCTCCAACCTGTGGGTCCCGAATGGCAATTCCAAATGTATACACTGTCCTGGACAATTCCAAGGGAATTGGACAGGAGCCACTGATCAGGTACTTCAGTGCAACACCCATAGGTGGAGTCAGGAGGACCAGGGCGTCTCTGGGTCAAGGCACGGGGATAGTGCAAGTTAACCTTCACTTGAACCCCACCCCCGGCCTAGTTTTTTCTTTGGACCTCCCAAACAGTTTGGGGTGGGCAGAGAAAGACCTTCAAGGTCACATTGTGACACAAGGCATGAGACCCACGTCCTTCACGAAGGGGCTTTCAGGAAGGGCCATCTGGCACACCCTAGAGCACCCGCTGAACCCCGCCTACATCTTGGGCATATGGGACTTAGGGACATCCGGAACATTCTACTGCTGGACTGGACACACAAAGCGTTCCCTCCCCATGTGACTTAGAGAGGCAACTTGATTGACCTCCCATGCATCAGTCTCCAGCTGCCAAGGCGAGAGTGTGTTTCAGGGAATGCAATCTCTTCCTGGCCACGAGGCCAAGAGCCCTGATTGTTTTCAGAGCCTCCCAACCGTAGGCGTTCCCAACGAATTTCAGCTCCATGCATATCCCACAAAGCTCTGAAAACACACTTCTGTGAGCACTGTGATGTGGATTTTCCCCAGGGGTGTAGACCAGGCATGTGACACAGGCTGGAGACCAGCAAATGACGCCCCGGGTAGAATTGATTGTTTTATGAATTGATTTGTCTGTGGGTATCAGCCATTATATATACATATATATGGTGCTCTAGCACAGAGAACTGATGACAGGTCTCTGACTTGGTGGGGCCAAGGCAGGAATCACTAGGAAAAAAGATTTCATTAGCCCTGTATAGTGCCTGGACAATTGTCATCAGTCTAAGTCTCTAAGTCAGAGCACGAGGGGAAAGGTGCCCTTACTGAAAAACTCAAGTTAAAATTTGGGCGGGCCAGAAAGACACCTATCCCTTCCTGTGTGGCAGGAGTCACTCTTTGATGTTCCAAGGGCCAGAGATTTACTAAACCTGGTCATGCGTTCAGACCATGGTCCCATGATCCCTCAGACCGTGCAGTGTCATCAGTGGCCCATCTCAAGAGTGCCCTGACATCCTCCCCTTTCTTCCTCCCAAAAAGGTGCCCTTAGGAAGAAGAGAACTCATTCTGCTGCATCCCTTGAAGCAGAGGTCACCAGGCCGAGCTGACCTTTGGGCCTAACCTTCTCACAGCCAAGGCCCTCATCAGCACTGGCAGCCCTGGTAAGCAATCTTGTTTGTGTCCTAAACGCATGTGTAGCTGTGCTCTCCGGAGACCTGGGTCTATGATGACAAACCTATGTCACGAAGAGAGATGATGACATAAAAATCATGCTCAATAGGATTACGCTGAGGCCCAGGCTGCAGGGCAGGGGAGAAACAGGTGCCTGGTCGCCTTGTGGCTTCCTTGAGGCCCAATTCGCAGGCCCTGCTTCCCGAAGCCCTGTTTCCCCTCCTGGGGAATCCAAGCTATCCAGGTGCACATACCTAGGAGAGCCCTCAGGGCTCCATTCCAAAGCACCTGGTGTGACTGTCTAGCCTCGGGCAAGGCTTTAGCGGCCAACACGCTGCTCATGTCCCTGTCTCTTCTGCTGTCTTTCAGTGACCCGGGATGCCGTTTCTGAGCCCGCAGCATCCTGGCACATTTCAGGTAACTGGAAATATCAAACCAAGGGCTGGAATCTCTAAACATCGTGTGCCCTCGCCTTCTGAGGCCTCTGAAACACCAAGAACCTTTCCACCTTGGAAGCAAGGCCTCCAGGCTCTGGCCTGATGGCGGCAAACTTCCAGCCCTCCAACCTGTGGGTCCCGAATGGCAATTCCAAATGTATACACTGTCCTGGACAATTCCAAGGGAATTGGACAGGAGCCACTGATCAGGTACTTCAGTGCAACACCCATAGGTGGAGTCAGGAGGACCAGGGCGTCTCTGGGTCAAGGCACGGGGATAGTGCAAGTTAACCTTCACTTGAACCCCACCCCCGGCCTAGTTTTTTCTTTGGACCTCCCAAACAGTTTGGGGTGGGCAGAGAAAGACCTTCAAGGTCACATTGTGACACAAGGCATGAGACCCACGTCCTTCACGAAGGGGCTTTCAGGAAGGGCCATCTGGCACACCCTAGAGCACCCGCTGAACCCCGCCTACATCTTGGGCATATGGGACTTAGGGACATCCGGAACATTCTACTGCTGGACTGGACACACAAAGCGTTCCCTCCCCATGTGACTTAGAGAGGCAACTTGATTGACCTCCCATGCATCAGTCTCCAGCTGCCAAGGCGAGAGTGTGTTTCAGGGAATGCAATCTCTTCCTGGCCACGAGGCCAAGAGCCCTGATTGTTTTCAGAGCCTCCCAACCGTAGGCGTTCCCAACGAATTTCAGCTCCATGCATATCCCACAAAGCTCTGAAAACACACTTCTGTGAGCACTGTGATGTGGATTTTCCCCAGGGGTGTAGACCAGGCATGTGACACAGGCTGGAGACCAGCAAATGACGCCCCGGGTAGAATTGATTGTTTTATGAATTGATTTGTCTGTGGGTATCAGCCATTATATATACATATATATGGTGCTCTAGCACAGAGAACTGATGACAGGTCTCTGACTTGGTGGGGCCAAGGCAGGAATCACTAGGAAAAAAGATTTCATTAGCCCTGTATAGTGCCTGGACAATTGTCATCAGTCTAAGTCTCTAAGTCAGAGCACGAGGGGAAAGGTGCCCTTACTGAAAAACTCAAGTTAAAATTTGGGCGGGCCAGAAAGACACCTATCCCTTCCTGTGTGGCAGGAGTCACTCTTTGATGTTCCAAGGGCCAGAGATTTACTAAACCTGGTCATGCGTTCAGACCATGGTCCCATGATCCCTCAGACCGTGCAGTGTCATCAGTGGCCCATCTCAAGAGTGCCCTGACATCCTCCCCTTTCTTCCTCCCAAAAAGGTGCCCTTAGGAAGAAGAGAACTCATTCTGCTGCATCCCTTGAAGCAGAGTTGACCAGGCCGAGCTGACCTTTGGGCCTAACCTTCTCACAGCCAAGGCCCTCATCAGCACTGGCAGCCCTGGTAAGCAATCTTGTTTGTGTCCTAAACGCATGTGTAGCTGTGCTCTCCGGAGACCTGGGTCTATGATGACAAACCTATGTCACGAAGAGAGATGATGACATAAAAATCATGCTCAATAGGATTACGCTGAGGCCCAGGCTGCAGGGCAGGGGAGAAACAGGTGCCTGGTCGCCTTGTGGCTTCCTTGAGGCCCAATTCGCAGGCCCTGCTTCCCGAAGCCCTGTTTCCCCTCCTGGGGAATCCAAGCTATCCAGGTGCACATACCTAGGAGAGCCCTCAGGGCTCCATTCCAAAGCACCTGGTGTGACTGTCTAGCCTCGGGCAAGGCTTTAGCGGCCAACACGCTGCTCATGTCCCTGTCTCTTCTGCTGTCTTTCAGTGACCCGGGATGCCGTTTCAGAGCCCGCAGCATCCTGGCACATTTCAGGTAACTGGAAATATCAAACCAAGGGCTGGGATCTCTAAACATCGTGTGCCCTCGCCTTCTGAGGCCTCTGAAACACCAAGAACCTTTCCACCTTGGAAGCAAGGCCTCCAGGCTCTGGCCTGATGGCGGCAAACTTCCAGCCCTCCAACCTGTGGGTGCCGAATGGCAATTCCAAATGTATACACTGTCCTGGACAATTCCAAGGGAATTGGACAGGAGCCACTGATCAGGTACTTCAGTGCAACACCCATAGGTGGAGTCAGGAGGACCAGGGCGTCTCTGGGTCAAGGCACGGGGATAGTGCAAGTTAACCTTCACTTGAACCCCACCCCCGGCCTAGTTTTTTCTTTGGACCTCCCAAACAGTTTGGGGTGGGCAGAGAAAGACCTTCAAGGTCACATTGTGACACAAGGCATGAGACCCACGTCCTTCACGAAGGGGCTTTCAGGAAGGGCCATCTGGCACACCCTAGAGCACCCGCTGAACCCCGCCTACATCTTGGGCATATGGGACTTAGGGACATCCGGAACATTCTACTACTGGACTGGACCCACAAGGCGTTCCCTCTCCCATGTGACTTAGAGAGGCAACTTGATTGACCTCCCATGCATCAGTCTCCAGCTGCCAAGGCGAGAGTGTGTTTCAGGGAATGCAATCTCTTCCTGGCCACGAGGCCAAGAGCCCTGATTGTTTTCAGAGCCTCCCAACCGTAGGCGTTCCCAACGAATTTCAGCTCCATGCATATCCCACAAAGCTCTGAAAACACACTTCTGTGAGCACTGTGATGTGGATTTTCCCCAGGGGTGTAGACCAGGCATGTGACACAGGCTGGAGACCAGCAAATTACGCCCCGGGTAGAATTGATTGTTTTATGAATTGATTTGTCTGTGGGTATCAGCCATTATATATACATATATATGGTGCTCTAGCACAGAGAACTGATGACATGTCTCTGACTTGGTGGGGCCAAGGCAGGAATCACTAGGAAAAAAGGTTTCATTAGCCCTGTATAGTGCCTGGACTATTGTCATCAGTCTAAGTCTCTAAGTCAGAGCACGAGGGGAAAGGTGCCCTTCCTGAAAAACTCAAGTTAAAATTTGGGCGGGCCAGAAAGACACCTATCCCTTCCTGTGTGGCAGGAGTCACTCTTTGATGTTCTAAGGGCCAGATATTTACTAAACCTGGTCATGCGTTCAGACCATGGTCCCATGATCCCTCAGACCGTGCAGTGTCATCAGTGGCCCATCTCAAGAGTGCCCTGACATCCTCCCCTTTCTTCCTCCCAAAAAGGTGCCCTTAGGAAGAAGAGAACTCATTCTGCTGCATCCCTTGAAGCAGAGTTCACCAGGCCGAGCTGACCTTTGGGCCTAACCTTCTCACAGCCAAGGCCCTCATCAGCACTGGCAGCCCTGGTAAGCAATCTTGTTTGTGTCCTAAACGCATGTGTAGCTGTGCTCTCCGGAGACCTGGGTCTATGATGACAAACCTATGTCACGAAGAGAGATGATGACATAAAAATCATGCTCAATAGGATTACGCTGACGCCCAGGCTGCAGGGCAGGGGAGAAACAGGTGCCTGGTCGCCTTGTGGCTTCCTTGAGGCCCAATTCGCAGGCCCTGCTTCCCGAAGCCCTGTTTCCCCTCCTGGGGAATCCAAGCTATCCAGGTGCACATACCTAGGAGAGCCCTCAGGGCTCCATTCCAAAGCACCTGGTGTGACTGTCTAGCCTCGGGCAAGGTTTTAGCGGCCAACACGCTGCTCATGTCCCTGTCTCTTCTGCTGTCTTTCAGTGACCCGGGATGCCGTTTCAGAGCCCGCAGCATCCTGGCACATTTCAGGTAACTGGAAATATCAAACCAAGGGCTGGGATCTCTAAACATCGTGTGCCCTCGCCTTCTGAGGCCTCTGAAACACCAAGAACCTTTCCACCTTGGAAGCAAGGCCTCCAGGCTCTGGCCTGATGGCGGCAAACTTCTAGCCCTCCAACCTGTGGGTGCCGAATGGCAATTCCAAATGTATACACTGTCCTGGACAATTCCAAGGGAATTGGACAGGAGCCACTGATCAGGGACTTCAGTGCAACACCCATAGGTTGAGTCAGGAGGACCAGGGCGTCTCTGGGTCAAGGCACGGGGATAGTGCAAGTTAACCTTCACTTGAACCCCACCCCCAGCCTACTTTTTTCTTTGGACCTCCCAAACAGTTTGGGGTGGGCAGAGAAAGACCTTCAAGGTCACATTGTGACACAAGGCATGAGACCCACGTCCTTCACGAAGGGGCTTTCAGGAAGGGCCGTCTGGCACACCCTAGAGCACCTGCTGAACCCCGCCTACATCTTGGGCATATGGGACTTAGGGACATCCGGAACATTCTACTGCTGGACTGGACACACAAAGCGTTCCCTCCCCATGTGACTTAGAGAGGCAACTTGATTGACCTCCCATGCATCAGTCTCCAGCTGCCAAGGCGAGAGTGTGTTTCAGGGAATGCAATCTCTTCCTGGCCACGAGGCCAAGAGCCCTGATTGTTTTCAGAGCCTCCCAACCGTAGGCGTTCCCAACGAATTTCAGCTCCATGCATATCCCACAAAGCTCTGAAAACACACTTCTGTGAGCACTGTGATGTGGATTTTCCCCAGGGGTGTAGACCAGGCATGTGACACAGGCTGGAGACCAGCAAATGACGCCCTGGGTAGAATTGATTGTTTTATGAATTGATTTGTCTGTGGGTATCAGCCATTATATATACATATATATGGTGCTCTAGCACAGAGAACTGATGACAGGTCTCTGACTTGGTGGGGCCAAGGCAGGAATCACTATGAAAAAAGATTTCATTAGCCCTGTATAGTGCCTGGACAATTGTCATCAGTCTAAGTCTCTAAGTCAGAGCACGAGGGGAAAGGTACCCTTACTGAAAAACTCAAGTTAAAATTTGGGCGGGCCAGAAAGACACCAATCCCTTCCTGTGTGGCAGGAGTCACTCTTTGATGTTCCAAGGGCCAGAGATTTACTAAACCTGGTCATGCGTTCAGACCATGGTCCCATGATCCCTCAGACCGTGCAGTGTCATCAGTGGCCCATCTCAAGAGTGCCCTGACATCCTCCCCTTTCTTCCTCCCAAAAAGGTGCCCTTAGGAAGAAGAGAACTCATTCTGCTGCATCCCTTGAAGCAGAGGTCACCAGGCCGAGCTGACCTTTGGGCCTAACCTTCTCACAGCCAAGGCCCTCATCAGCACTGGCAGCCATGGTAAGCAATCTTGTTTGTGTCCTAAACGCATGTGTAGCTGTGCTCTCCGGAGACCTGGGTCTATGATGACAAACCTATGTCACGAAGAGAGATGATGACATAAAAATCATGCTCAATAGGATTACGCTGAGGCCCAGGCTGCAGGGCAGGGGAGAAACAGGTGCCTGGTCGCCTTGTGGCTTCCTTGAGGCCCAATTCGCAGGCCCTGCTTCCCGAAGCCCTGTTTCCCCTCCTGGGGAATCCAAGCTATCCAGGTGCACATACCTAGGAGAGCCCTCAGGGCTCCATTCCAAAGCACCTGGTGTGACTGTCTAGCCTCGGGCAAGGCTTTAGCGGCCAACACGCTGCTCATGTCCCTGTCTCTTCTGCTGTCTTTCAGTGACCCGGGATGCCGTTTCAGAGCCCGCAGCATCCTGGCACATTTCAGGTAACTGGAAATATCAAACCAAGGGCTGGGATCTCTAAACATCGTGTGCCCTCGCCTTCTGAGGCCTCTGAAACACCAAGAACCTTTCCACCTTGGAAGCACGGCCTCCAGGCTCTGGCCTGATGGCGGCAAACTTCTAGCCCTCCAACCTGTGGGTCCCGAATGGCAATTCCAAATGTATACACTGTCCTGGACAATTCCAAGGGAATTGGACAGGAGCCACTGATCAGGGACTTCAGTGCAACACCCATAGGTGGAGTCAGGAGGACCAGGGCGTCTCTGGGTCAAGGCACGGGGATAGTGCAAGTTAACCTTCACTTGAACCCCACCCCCGGCCTAGTTTTTACTTTGGACCTCCCAAACAGTTTCGGGTGGGCAGAGAAAGACCTTCAAGGTCACATTGTGACACAAGGCATGAGACCCACGTCCTTCACGAAGGGGCTTTCAGGAAGGGCCATCTGGCACACCCTAGAGCACCCGCTGAACCCCGCCTACATCTTGGGCATATCGGACTTAGGGACATCCGGAACATTCTACTGCTGGACTGGACCCACAAAGCGTTCCCTCCCCCATGTGACTTAGAGAGGGAACTTGATTGACCTCCCATGCATCAGTCTCCAGCTGCCAAGGCGAGAGTGTGTTTCAGGGAATGCAATCTCTTCCTGGCCACGAGGCCAAGAGCCCTGATTGTTTTCAGAGCCTCCCAACCGTAGGCGTTCCCAACGAATTTCAGCTCCATGCATATCCCACAAAGCTCTGAAAACACACTTCTGTGAGCACTGTGATGTGGATTTTCCCCAGGGGTGTAGACCAGGCATGTGACACAGGCTGGAGACCAGCAAATGACGCCCCGGGTAGAATTGATTGTTTTATGAATTGATTTGTCTGTGGGTATCAGCCATTGTATATACATATATATGGTGCTCTAGCACAGAGAACTGATGACAGGTCTCTGACTTGGTGGGGCCAAGGCAGGAATCACTAGGAAAAAAGATTTCATTAGCCCTGTATAGTGCCTGGACAATTGTCATCAGTCTAAGTCTCTAAGTCAGAGCACGAGGGGAAAGGTGCCCTTACTGAAAAACTCAAGTTAAAATTTGGGCGGGCCAGAAAGACACCTATCCCTTCCTGTGTGGCAGGAGTCACTCTTTGATGTTCCAAGGGCCAGAGATTTACTAAACCTGGTCATGCGTTCAGACCATGGTCCCATGATCCCTCAGACCGTGCAGTGTCATCAGTGGCCCATCTCAAGAGTGCCCTGACATCCTCCCCTTTCTTCCTCCCAAAACGGTGCCCTTAGGAAGAAGAGAACTCATTCTGCTGCATCCCTTGAAGCAGAGTTCACCAGGCCGAGCTGACCTTTGGGCCTAACCTTCTCACAGCCAAGGCCCTCATCAGCACTGGCAGCCCTGGTAAGCAATCTTGTTTGTGTCCTAAACGCATGTGTAGCTGTGCTCTCCGGAGACCTGGGTCTATGATGACAAACCTATGTCACGAAGAGAGATGATGACATAAATATCATGCTCAATAGGATTACGCTGAGGCCCAGGCTGCAGGGCAGGGGAGAAACAGGTGCCTGGTCGCCTTGTGGCTTCCTTGAGGCCCAATTCGCAGGCCCTGCTTCCCGAAGCCCTGTTTCCCCTCCTGGGGAATCCAAGCTATCCAGGTGCACATACCTAGGAGAGCCCTCAGGGCTCCATTCCAAAGCACCTGGTGTGACTGTCTAGCCTCGGGCAAGGCTTTAGCGGCCAACACTCTGCTCATGTCCCTGTCTCTTCTGCTGTCGTTCAGTGACCCGGGATGCCGTTTCCGAGCCCGCAGCATCCTGGCACATTTCAGGTAACTGGAAATATCAAACCAAGGGCTGGGATCTCTAAACATCGTGTGCCCTTG
Organism: Peromyscus maniculatus bairdii; assembly: GCF_049852395.1. Taxonomy (NCBI): domain Eukaryota; kingdom Metazoa; phylum Chordata; class Mammalia; order Rodentia; family Cricetidae; genus Peromyscus; species Peromyscus maniculatus. The sequence goes on along the minus strand of NC_134852.1, from coordinate 69,136,755 downwards.
CCTTCTAAGGCCTCTGAAACACCAAGAACCTTTCCACCTTGGAAGCAAGGCCTCCAGGCTCTGGCCTGATGGCGGCAAACTTCTAGCCCTCCAACCTGTGGGTGCCGAATGGCAATTCCAAATGTATACACTGTCCTGGACAATTCCAAGGGAATTGGACAGGAGCCACTGATCAGGGACTTCAGTGCAACACCCATAGGTGGAGTCAGGAGGACCAGGGCGTCTCTGGGTCATGGCATGTGTATAGGACAAATTATGCTTCACTTGACCCCCCCACCTAGTTTTGTCCTTGCACATCCTCTACAGATTTTGATTGGCAGTGGAAGACCTTCAAGAACCCATTGTGACACAATGCATGAGGACCACATCCTTGACTAAGGGTCTTTCAAGCATGTCCTTCTGGCACACACTAGGTCTCATGCTTAACCCCTGTAACTTCTTAGGCATATAGGACTTAGGGACATCCGGAACATTCTACTGCTGTACAGGTACCACAAAACGTCCCCAACCCTTTGTCTTAGATAGGCAACCGATTGACCTCCCATCCATCAGTCCACAGCAGCCAGGTATGTTTTTTTTTCAGGGCAGGCATTCTCTTCCTGGTTGCAAGGCCAAGAGAGCCCTCATTGTTTACAGACACTCTCAACCGTAGCCATTCTCAATGAATTTCAGCTCCATGCATATCCTGCAAAACTCTAACAACATACTTCTATGACCACTGTGATGTAGAATTTTCCCAGGTGTGTAGAGCAGGCAAGTGACATAGGCTGATGATCAGCAAATGATGCACCTTGTGTAATGATTTTTTATGGAGTGATTTGTCTGTGGTTATGAGCCTTTATGTACATATCTATGATGGTCTACCATGGAGAACTGATGACAGGTCTCTGATTTGGTGGGGCCAAGGCAGGAATCACAAGGAAAAAAGATTTAATTAGCCTTGTATAGTGTCTTGACAATTGTCACCATTCTAATGCTAAAAGTCAGAGCATGAGGGGAAAGGTCCTCTACTGAAAACCTCTAGTTAAAATCTGGGCAGTTGAGAAAGGAACCTGTCCCTTCCTGTGTGGCAGGACTCACTGTTTGATTTTCCAAGTTCCAGAGATATTCTGAACCTTATCATTCGTTCAGACCATGGTTCCATCCTGCAGACTGTGCAGTGTCATCAGTGGCCCATCTCAGGTGTGTCCTGACATCCTCCCCTGTCTTCCTCCCATAAAGGTTCCCTTATAAATATGAGAACTCATTTTGCTTCATCCCTTGAGGAACAGTTCACCATGCTGAGCTGTCCTTTTTGCCTAATCTTCTCACAGCAAAGGCCCTCATCAGGGGAAATGTAGTGATTTTTTTTGTATGTTAATAACTAAAGTTTTTGTGGAGATTAGAAGAAATAGTTATCTAGCCATAAACAAAAGCCGGTGGTGGTAGTATATGCCCTTAATCCAATCACATGTCACACAGTCTCTGTGTATTCAAGGACATAGCCAAGTGTTGTGACACAGGCATTTAATCCTAGTACCAATCATAGATACCTGGATATGTGTCCAGACAGGCACTGATAAGAAAGTGAGCTGGCATGTCTAAGAACCAGTAATAGGGCAGAACAGCAAGGCAATAAAGGCACAGATTAGACAGGAAGAAGCTGCTTCTTTTGTGACGCTATGACGGTGTGGTGAGCTACGGTTAGTTGGTGGCTATTCCTATTTCTCTGATCTCTATGGCTTTTACCCCTGTAAAAAAATTGACTTTATAATGGAATATCCTATTTTCTCCATCAATGGTGATTGAAAATTGCCTGTTATAGCAACCTTTTCTGGCATATATGGTATCTTAAAGTCTGTCACGTATCTATCCAAACTCTTCTAGATTCTATCTATCCAGGCTCTTTTAGAGCTGCCTTTGAGCATTTGGGTGTAATTCTAATACATCTGCCTTCATATGTTGCTTGTTGTTTTTCCCTTGTAGCTTTTAATATTCTTTCAATGTTGTGTAAGTTTAGTGTTGTGATTTTTATGTGGCAAGGGGACTTTATTTTCATATCCAATCTTTTTGGTGTTCTGTATGCTTCTTGTATCTTCATAGGCATCTCTCTCTTAAGATTAGGAAAATTTTCCTCTGTTATATTGTTTTAATAATTGTGTAAGTCTTTGAACTGAGTTTCTTCTCTTCCCTCTATACCTATTATTTTTAGGTTTTGTCTCTTCATAATGTTTCAGATTTCCTGGATGTTTGTGTAAAGATTTTTTTTAGATTTAATATTTTGGTCAATGTACTTATTTCTTTGAGCATATCTTCAATGCATGGCAGTCTCTATTCAATCTCTTGCCTCCTGTTGGTGAAGCTCGCCTCTGTAGTTCCTTTTTGAAATCCTAAAGCTTTCATTTCCATAATTCTCTGTTTGTGTTTTAATTATTGCTTCTTTTTAGATGTTTAAGTCTTGAAAAGCTTTATTAATTTCCTTAAACTATTTGTGTGTTCCAGGTTTCTTTAAGGGATTTATTCATTTATACTTTAAGGACCTCTATCATATAGTTCGGTTTAAGGTCTTTCTTGAACTTCAGCCATGTTGGAATATTCAAGGCCTGCTCTGGTAGTATAGCTGGGATCTAGTGGGCATATAGTGTCCTGGATATTTTTGATTGTATTGATTGATAAAAATACTTGCACCTTGGCATCTGAGTTTGGAATTGTTCAAGGTTAGGTGCTCATTTCTGGATTTGTCTTTTTTGAGTGGTTTCTGTTTCCTTTCTGGATTTTTGGAGTGTGATAGATGTGTCGCCTATTTTCCTGGCCTATTTAGCTGATGTTGAAATCTGGGTAACTGGGATGAATTGGGGAAGGAAGGTTGAGGAGAAGGTCTTTATGGTACATTGAAAATAGTGTCAAAGAGGAAAGGGAGACCACAAGTGGTTTCTAGCTCCAGATCTGGAAATAAAACTGGGGCTATTGGCTCTCAGGAGTAGTAGGTGAGGTGTGGGTCTGCCTTAAGCATGCTTGTTGCCCTGGGAAGAGATACCCAAGGGTAAGCAATGGGTGCCTGCTGGGGTTTTTGTCAGGGACAAAGCAAGAAGTTGGAAGAGGTTAGGGGGGATTGTTTGTGAAATCCACAGGAGATGTACACAGGAGTGAGGGAATCTTGCAGCTGATATTGTGTTGCAGCTCTACAGATGAGACTGTGGAATTGAGTCTTTCTCAATTGAGAGAGAAGAAAGAGTCTGTGGGCAACTTACCTGGTCTCTTGTACAGTGTGGCCTGTGGTTTAGCAGGGGGTATCTGTTGGCATTGAGGGCTTGGATAAAGCAACAAATAGAGGGATGGAGGTTAAGAGGGAATGGTTTGTGGGATCCAAAAAAGATGTGGTGAGGGGTGAGAGAAGGATGCAACTGGTGTTCAGTTGCAGAACTAGGGATGAGACTGGGGATTGGGTCTTTTTGAACAGAGAGAGAGGAGGTCTGCAGGAAGCATACCTCTTGTGTGACTTTCTGCTCTTGCACAAGCCTCAAATGACCAACCAACATTGCTCAGGTCCTTGTCCCCTCTTGTGTCTTTCAGTGATCTGTGATGCCTTCTTTGACCCCACAGCATCACACTTTTCAGGTAACATGAAATATAAGGCCTATAACTTGTGTTCAGAAAGGCCAACGGCTCTCCTCCACCCTTTAGAATTTCTGTCTAATTCTAATGACATTCGAATCATCCCACCCATTCTAGGGGCGGTTTCGGTATATCACCTACCACTTATGCCTATGAGTCAAGAACTGGAGATACAATTTATCTTGCTTGGGTAAATTCTAAGACACTTGGACATAAGCAACTGATCAGGTAAAAAAAAAGAGGGTTATGCATAGCTATAGTTGGGATACCTTGAGGTGGCCATGCTAAGGGGATGTAGGAATTTACCATTAACTTTCCTGCCTACTCTTTAACATCTGCTTCCCATCACACTGGCAATGGAGAGGACCAACACTTCAAGGGCTTTTTGTGAAAATAGTCATCCAAACTACAAACCTAGAAGACTCTTCATACAAAGTTGCCAGATTGGCAGCCCTAGAACACATCAAAGATACCAATATCACTTCTCAGGTCAATTGGACACACTGATAACTAGAAAATTTTGGTGGTGGACTGTGGTTCTGAGTATTCTTGACTATAAGCCCTTCATTTGGGACTTAGTGATCAATCTCCAAACCTGCAGGCAACACAAACTGTGGTAGGCAAGTGCATCACAACAGGCATTCTCTTCTGGACCTCAATGCCAGAATAAAATTAGCAGAACAAGATGCAGAGTCATTTAAAGACCTTCTAGTACTGTCAAATATCAGCTAGCTAGTGTTAATAGTGAAATGAGTGAGTAGTAGGGTGAGTGGAGTGGCCATTTTTGCTTTCCTTGCCCTTGTTAATATTTATCCATACATTCCTGTGTGTGCTGGGCCTGATGTAATTCAGGATCGAGTTTCTGGAGGTCTTTCTGCTCAATGGCACTATGCATTGATTATTTGATATATGGCATACAAAACCACTCTCAAATGTTCCTTCCTCTTGGTCACCTTTCACATTGCCAGCAGGTACTTGTTCAGCAAGTAAGCAAATAGTCTACTGCACAATCATACTCTTTCAAAACACAGCTTGCCCAGGTTTTGTCTGGCTGTGGAAATATTTATCTTTTAAAAGAGGACTTGTCTGGATCAATGATGAAAACAACTTTCTGAAAATGGTGAATAACATACAAATGGCAATCAGAGGATCAGAAATGAGTCCTTCAAATAAGACAAATAAGATTTTCAAAGTCTGCCTTTGCCTCATGAGCCACTGGTGAAGTCCACTAACCACTATGTGTGGGTTTTGTCTCCTAGCTTTTGAGGTAATGTGTATAGTAATTTTGTCTAGTGACCAAGATTTGCATCATTCTTCTTACTGTGAATGGAGCTGCTGACACTTTCATCAAGGAAATTTATAACAAATAAAAACAATGGAAATAAGGAATCAAAAGCAGGGCAAGGAACTGGAATATATGCTGACAGTCATACTAGCATTTCAAAAACAATATTGCTTTCCTGTTAGGTAAGTATAATGGAACATACTTTTTACATCTTCTATTAGTGTTAAGGTGTTTTAGGCAATTTCTTTTCTTTTTTATTGTTTTAGTGATCTAAGACTGGAAAATTCAGTTCAGATCCATAGGTGAGTAACTATAAACTTTATAGACTGTATTGTTCAGTATGCAAATTTCTGAAGTCTATATATCTTTTTTGGAGTCTTAATGGAGGTTACTGTTGTGATTTTTTTGAAACTTTATCTAAAGATTCATTATTGAGTGTTTGTTGCTTCTACTCTTTCCTTTTCTCTTTAATAATTTTCTATAATATGTAAAAGGTGTAAATTTAAGGAAATTTATTTTAATAATTTTATATTGAAAATTAGTAAGATCAAGTTGTTGTAAAACAATATGACTCTGTACCTATTTGATTATTTACTAGAGTAATATATACTTTTGTATAAGTATTCTGTATTCAACAGATAGTAAAATATACCATCAGTCTAGTGTCTATTGGTTGAGGTTATTTCTTGAGAATGTTGACTAGTAGATGGTATTTTACTTGGTGCTTAATGGTTGATGTCCTCAGAACAGGACAGATACTCATAAGGAAAACATTAATATATGATACTTTGGTGGTATAATGGTTTGATTAAGAATGGCCCCTATAAACTCATGTGTTTGAATGCTTGGTTAACAGAGCATGGCATTATTAGCAGGTATGGCCTTGTTGGAGTAGGTGTGGCCTTGTTGAAGAAAATGTGTCACTAAAGGGTGGGCTTTGAGGTCTCAGATGCTCAAGCTAGGACTAATGTGGCATTCTTTTCCTGATATCTGCTGATCCAGCTGTAGAACCCCCATCTATCTTTCCAGCACCATGTCTACCTGCATGCCACCATGTTTGACAGGTACATTGTTAGAAAGCACAATAAACTAGTATATTGCTATTTAAGACATCTTAAATAACATTTATTAAAGTAAATTTTGTTAATATAAGTAAAATTGTTAGTACTGTTTACAAACATATATCATGGTAATAGAATTTAACATTGACATTGATGCCATAAAAATCTTAATTTTCAATCATCCCATTACTTCTAATTATAAACCAAATTGTGAATACTAAAATTTAAAGGTTCCAAGTCATTGTATGCATAGGTTTCTAAGTTTCTATATTATTTATAATAAAATATTCTTAAATCACAAATTTATAACTTAATTTTATTGTGATCAAACAGTGAAAAGTCAAATTGAACTACAATAATATATTAAGAAATTAATTAGGATAGACTACATGGTATGAATTTGGATAAATTTATAAGAAAAAATGCTCTGACATATTTTCTAAACTTTTAATATTTTAATAGAAGTTTTAAAAAATGTTTCTTTACCTCTAAAGTATTTGACTATATATGGTATATAAGTTTTTTTTATTAATTGGATCTGTTCATTGACAATTTCATGCATGTACAAAATACATTCTGATTACTCTTATTCCCCTCATTTCCCCTCTCATACCCTTGTAAATCCACCCTATTGACAATAAATCCCATTCTTATGGTTATATCTTTTTGTTTTATAAGCCAGTTAGTTTACCAAGGGTCATGTCTGTGACTATGGGTTTGGAACTATCCAGCAGAGATTGTAGACTCACTAGTGGGTACAAATCTGAAAATAATGGCTCTGTAAATAGTTTAGCAAGAAAGGTAGGTCCCCATGAGTCCATCCTCTATCCATGGCTGTTTGTGATAGTTCAAGTTTTGTGCTGGACTAATATGGGTAACAACCACTGCTATGAGTTCATAGTTGCAAAGTTCGTCACATCCCGAGAAAGTATTTCATATCCCTTATATCTATTTTCAGGTTCTTACATTCTTTCCACTCCCTCTTCCTTGAGCCTTACATGGAATGGTATAAATGTGTTTTTAGTTGAGTACTTAACCACCTGTGAGAGTTTTATTTATCCATCGTCCTGACTATACATGAACAAATAAGAAAAGAAAAACATAATTAGGGTCCCAAGACACAGGGCAGTGGTTCTCAAACACCCTAAAGCTGAGACCATTTAATACAGTTCCTCATGCTGTGGTGATCACCAAATCATAAAATTATTTTGTTGCTACTTCATAACTGGAATTTTGCTAGTTATGAATTGTAATATAAATATCTGATATGCAGGATATCTGATATATGACCCCACAAAGGGCTGTGACCCATAGATTGAGAAACACTGACATAAGGGGTTTTAATCTAGAATGCTTGTGCAAAAATATAAATGTGAGTGGTATATAACATATACTGATTATTTTCATATAATTGACAGGCCATATAAATAATGAAACTTACAATTTTGTTTTATATTAATAACCCAAGTAAGTCTTTACGGGTTTTCCACATGAATGACAGGTGTGTGTGTGTGTGTGTGTGTGTGTGAATGTGTGTGTGTGTGTGTGTGTGTGTGTGTGTGTGTGTGTGTGTGTACGAGAGAAGCAACAATATCAGGCTGTCAGTGTGTTTCTTAGGTGTTGCTATAACTGTATGTATGTATGTAGTTTCCCAGATCTGGCGCAAACACATAAGAATTTCCTGCAAACAAGGCAATTTCAAATCCCTAAATATGTAATATTTCACTACCATTTCATCACTCCTTTCTAAATATATAGTTTGTATGAACATAAATCAAAGACAATTTGGAGCCATCTTGAATGGGTGGTAATGCATTATTTATATACCTATGGTCTTGACGATGGTGAGGAGAATGAGGGAAAGGACAAAAGTAGGCCTGCTAGGACAGAGATGCAGGTAGAAGTTTAATGCCCTTGATTTGGATAGAAAATTGGAAAAACACATATGACAAGAAATCATTCATGTGACTCCTTTATTGAGAGAAATTAGCTAATTTTTGATAAACTGGAAATACTGGATAAGTAACTTGAGTTACTTCTGGTAATATAGTCCATAGATGTGAATATGGCAGTAATATTGTTTTTCTAACATGGAAATAACTTCTTGGGTACTGAGAAGAGATAGAATTGGTAAAAAAGCAGGTTTGTATTGGATGTTTTAGTGTTCATAGCCTTTTGTCCTAGTCATCTCAGTGATACATGCTGAAAGTTTAACCTTGCAGCAATATTTATTCTTTTTAATTTTCCTAAGTGTCAAGCTGCCATCTCCCAAACTGTTGTTCTCCTACTATTGTTCTGCTGTACTCTTCTGATAAAGTTGATTAAGTGGATATACTGCTAGCTTTAATAAGCTAAAGGTGAAGAATAAAGCATCTTGAGAATCTATGTCAGAAAGTAATCCAGTTATATAAAAAGCCTAACTTGTCAGGAACAGTCTTACCAAGATCAATGATGAGCACAATCATCTGAGGACTGTGAAGTATTTTAAGATGTCAATCAGAAAACAGCTAAAATTCCTTTGGTAGCAAAAAAGGATTTCAAGAATTATCTATGTGATGACCTCTTTACTCACAATATTCCTACATAACACTTTTCTTTATTTCCTTAATAAATAATATTGTCAAAATGACTTCCCTGGAGAGACTTTAGCCTTAATGTTTCACATTAAAGAGAAGTTTGATATTTTAACTACTGTGAATAGTTTGATATTGGTTGAATCAAAGGACTTGAGTGAATACTTGATTACAAAGCCATTAAAAATACACACATATATTTGATTAGATTAGAGAAATATACATATCTCTATTACAGAAATAAAATATAAAAAAAAACTGTTATAAAGGGGCATGTAACTCAGTAATGTTGAGAAAGTTCTATGAGAATAGACACAAGTAATACCTGAAGACAATTGTGTTAGTTCATTGTAATTGCTGTTTATTATTTTCTAAATTGATTTGTTTGCTTTTTTCCTTTGCCATTTATTTCTCTGTCAGGTAGAATAGAAGTGGTAACATCAAGTTGAGGAATAGAAATCAGCAGATTCCTTTGGCATTCAAGTGATAAGATAGTAATATAATTAGTTGATACATTTAGAATGAGTACAATTCATACAAAACATGTTGATTTAATTCCACAATGGATTGAAATTAGCAGGGAAATATTTATTGATAATCTCCAAAATATTTGGGAAAAAATGAGAACTTCTAAGATATTCATTAGACAAAGAAGACATAAAAAGAGAAACTGAGAAGCATTTCAAACTAAATACATATAAAAATTAATACCTTCAAATCCAAATGTAGCTAAACTGGCTTGGGAAGATTTTGATTTTGTTTGTGGAGACAGGGTTTCTCTGTGTAGCTTGTGCCTGTCTTAGAAGTCACTCTGCAGCCCAGGCTAGCCGCGAACTCAAAGAGATCTGCCTGGCTCTGCCTCCCAAGTGCACCACCACTTCCCTGCTGGGAAGATTTTTATAGAACTGAAATTCTTATATTACAAATAATTAGAAGCCTTTAATAAATGGCATTATATTCAAATGAATGCCTTTATACTCCAGTATAAGAAAATTAAGAATGACATAACACAGAATAAGAGAAATAGCACATTCATAAAGAGAACAGAAAGTAATCAAATATATACTTATACATTATATATTTACACATAAATATACATACATACTACATACATACATACATGCATGCATGCATGCATACAAGCATGCATGCATATATAGAGGGAGAGAGAATGAGAATGTGTTAAATTAAATTAAAAGTAACCCATTAAAGAATGCAGAAAGAATTAATGAAAACCTAGTCCCTGGGGTAAAGGTTAATAAATGGACTGTCATTTATATCTTCTGAGAGTGGGAAAATCAGTTTTCTCCAATAAAGGGACATTGGGTATATAAACCACTCAAGGGCAGATCTTCTGTTCAGGAGTAGCTAGTCAAAATATAATAGGCTCCACGGTTTAGTTTTTTGTTTGTTTTTTGTTATAGTTTGTGTGTTTTTATTTGCTCACGGTGTTTTTTTCTTTTGGGGTATTATCAAATTTTGGTGTTTTTTTTTATTTGGGGAAGTTTGTTGTATTGGATTTTTGTTTTGAGAAAAAACAAAGTTGGGTATGTAGGGATGGGGAGAGGATTTGGAAAGAGCCCATAAACCCAGCAACTTAGATGGTATAAAAATTTTCACTTGAAAGATGCAAATATAAAAATTAAGTCAGTAAGTAGATAACCAAAATAGTATTTTATAAAAAAATAATTTTTATTAAAAATATTCTTGCAAGGAAATATAGATTACACTGAACTTTAAAATCTGAATTCCATATGATCTTCCAGAAGATACAGAAGAAGGGAATAATTCCAAATTCAACATATATGAAAAGCAGTATCTTCATAGAAAAAAATCCTACATTTAAAATGAGGCTATACAAAAATATTTTTTATGAGCATGTATATCTGTGTTCAAATGTTTAGAAATAAAATCTAACAATTTATAGCCATGTTTCATGATTAAATCAAATTAAGCATAGAATCAAGTTTGGTTTAACATTTAAAAATAAATCTATATTTGTAAATCACTAGAAATTCAAGGTGAAAACATTTAAAATGTACTTATCTATAAAATATGTGTTTACATAAATACTCAAAATTAGCCAGGCATAGGCACATACATGTGATATTAGCATTCAGGAAGCTACAAAGCAGGAAAATGTTGGTTTGAAGACCAGCTTGACAACAAAGTGATACTCTTTCAAACAAAGGTTAAAATTAATATTTATATTTTTGGAAAGTAACCAAAGACTTACACATTTCCAAAGAATATTTATGCAAGAAAACCTTCTGATTGTCAGTAAGAAAAACAGAATAACTATTTGGATCAGCTAATAAGTTCTCTAGAAAAAATATAGCCTGCGGTGGTATTGTGTTCTCTGAAATATTGTGCACTCCAATAAACTTATCTGGGGTCAGAGAACAGAACAGCCACAATATGAAACATAGAGGTTAGGCAGTGGTAGCACACACCTTTAATCCGAACATTCCAGAAGCAGAGATCTGCCTGGATCTCTGTGAGTTCAAGACCACATTGGAAATAGCCCAGCATGGTGACTCACGCCTTTAATCCCAGGAAGTAATGGCAGGAGGTAGAAAAGTATTTAAGGTGTGAGGACAAGGAATTATAGCCTGGTTAAGCTTTTAGGCTTTTGAGCAACAGTTCAGCTGAGATTCATTCTGGATGAGGACTGCAGAAGCTTCCAGTCTGAGGAAACAGGATCAGCTGAGGAATTGGCGGGTGAGGAAGCTGTGGCTTGTTCTGCTTCTCTGGTCTTCCAGCGTTGATCCCAGTATGTGGCTCCCAGGTTTGTTTTCATTAATAAGACCTTTTAAGATTCATGCTACAATAGCCCATGAAATTTTTAGTTATTTGGGCTGATGCAGAGACTTTTCTATTAGTAGATTCCCATACCAGTGTTAAGCATAAAGAATTAATAGCAATTATTGACTATCATATAAGGTTAAATAACTAACAGTAACTGAAATAAAAACACAACAAAATAATGAAAATGTAAAAACAATGGATGATAAAGATACATTTTGTGGTATATAAAAAGAGTTCTTTGGAAAACAGTAACACACTGCTTTTTATATGAAATCCACATGAATGTGCAGAATGTATGGTAGCATAGGAAATACTTGAAGTTCCTAGATGCTTACTTCTTAATTATCACAAGCCCCTGTGCAAGCAGTAGGTTAAGGATAAGAAACAATTTTGAGCTACCTGAATAACACATGTGAAACAAAATACACGTAGAAAAGTCCCTTAATATAGAGTGAGTGACATATTGGTTATTTAGGAAAATTTTTACCTAATCATTATATGTGCTCAAAGCTGCAAATATAAATCATTATCCACACATTACAATATACAAATTTTATACAGGAAAATCATGAAAAAGAACAGAGTAACATCAAAAACAAACTATATGAATGGAGAAAACCTATTTGCATATGTAATGTTCAGTTTCCAAGAAAATAAAAAAAATATACAAAGAAATAGTAAATTATGTCACATGCACAGAAAAAGAAATCAACAGAAAGTATTCCAAAGGAAAGAAAGGCGCTGGACTTACTAGACATTAAGTCAACTTTTAAAAATATATCCAAAGAACTAAAGAAAAACATCAGTAAAGATTTTAGTAAAGTATGAAGCTGATGCTTCAACAAATATAGACTGTTATTAAGATATGGATAATAAAAAAGAACTACATAAAAATTCCTCAGTTTAGAAATAAAATAAGTGGGTAATGCTTCCATCCAACACTGAAAAAAAATAAAATATATATGACATAAAGGACCCTCAAGAATGGATTTTTAGCAGACAAGATATCCACTAACTTGAAGATGTTCCAATTAAGATTATCTAGTCCAGGTATCAAGGGGGAAGCTAATAATGGAGAAAATGAACTGAACAGAAGAGAATCATAGAAAACCACCCTTATACCAATGTATACATTAATGGGAGTCCAGCAGATTTGATGAAGCTGAAAAAAGTCTTAACTTAAAAAGTAGGTCATTTGAGGGACTGGCTCTTCCTGAGAACCCAAGATCAATCCTCAGCATCCACATGGTGTCTTACAGCTATCTATAAGATATGATGCTCTCTTCTGGTCTCTGTAGGTACTGCATACAAGTGGTATGGGAGTCCAAGACAGACTCTATTTTCTTTATTTTCCTTCTTGGACTCCCATTAATGTATGGTAGAGACATGAATGAAGGCAAAACACCCATTCACAAAAAATAAAAATAAAGGAAAAAAATAGCTAACTTGAAATTATCCACTAGGTGAGGGAAATTATAAATAAAAAGCTTATAGAATTAACATGGCATCATCAAAAGAAATAATATAAGGATTATAGTAGTTAAGAAGAAGAAACAAAGAGACTGAAAGCTTAAAGACGTAATGGCTTAAAACTTCCCAAATCTGGCTCGGCAGCGGTGGTGCAAGCCTTTAATCCCATCACTTGGGAAGCAGAGCCAGGCTGATCTCTGTGAGTTTGAGGCCAGCCTGATCTACAGAGTGATATCAAGGACAGGCACCAAAACTACATGGAGAAACCCTGTCTCAAAAAACCAAAAAACAAAACAAAACAAAATCCTCCCCAAATCTGTGGCACAATATGGACATCAAAATAATACAGTTCAAATATTCCCAAACATATTAAGACTTCACAAAGACACATTATAATGAAAAATGTCTAGCTAATCACCTTGCAAACACCAATCACTAAGAGTCATGATATATATATATATATATATATATATATATATATAAATTCTATGCTACAATTATATGCATATAACAAGTAAATTATACTGAAAACTCTGTATATTAAAGGAATAAATTTGAAAGAATGTAGTGAAAATAGACCCATTACATATAAGGGATCATTTATAGTCAAAATATTTCTGAGAAAAAAAACTTACAGACAAAGAAAGAGTGCGATAATATATTCTATCTTCTGAAAGAGACTGTGGAAAGTTGGTCTTCTTTCTTACAGTAGCCATTTATTTTTATTATTTATTTATTTACTTATTTACTTATTTTAACTTATTCTTAATTTTCTATTTTACATACCAATCACAATTCCCCCTCTTCCCTCCTCCTGCCTCTCCAACCTCCCCCCCTCAATCCACCCCCATTCCCTCCTCCAAGAAGGTAAGGCCTCCCATGGGGTGTCAGCAGAGCCTGGTACATTCAGTAGAGGCCGGTCCAAGCCCCTCACCCTGCCTCAAGGCTGTGTGTCCCACCATAGGTAGTGGGCTCCAAAAAGCCATCTCATGCATCAGGGATGTATCCTGACCCTACTGCCAGGGGGCCCCTTAAGCAGAACAAGCTAGACAACTGCTTCTCTTATGCAGAGAACCTAGCCCAGTCCATAGAGGCTCCACAGGAGTTGGTCTAAATTTCATGAGTTCCCACTAGTTTAGTTTGGTTGTCTCTGTACATTTCCACATCATGATCTTGATGCCCCTTACTTATAGAATCCCTTTTCTCTCTCTTTGACTGGACTCCTGGAGCTGGACCTGGTATTTGGCTGTGGATCTCTGCATCTGCTTCCATCAGTTACTGGAGAAAGGCTCTATGATGACAGTTAGGGTACTCACCGAACAGATTACTGTGATAATCCAGTTCAGGTAACCCTCTCCATTAGTGCTAGTAGTCTAAGCTGGGGTCATCCTTATGGATTCCTGGGAATTTCCCTAGTACCTAGTTTCTCCCTATCCTCATGATGTCTCCCTCTATCACAGTATCTCTTTCATTGCTCTCCCACTCCATCCCTTTTCCAGCTCAACCATCCCATTCGTTTATGTTCTCAGATGGCTCAGCCATTAAAGGCTAGGCTCACAATGAAAAATATATCAGTTGCCATATTTATATCTGATAAGATAGACTTCAAGACAAAGATAAGAGATAAAGTCAATGTATTTTAATAAAGAGAAAAATCCTCAAGACTATATAAATATATATGCACCAAATGTTAGCAATGTAATTTCATACCACAAACAGTATGAGGCACTGAGGGGAGGATAAACCTAAATAAAATAAATAATATAGTGACTTCAATACCCTAATCTCATCAATAGATAGACTGTACAGACAAAAATAACAGATAAATTTCAGATGAGCTACATCATAAGCCCAGGACGAGATGAAATGATTAGCTGATAAGTTCCATCAGATCATTAATGAAGCATTATCATCAATCTTTCCCAAATTATTTCCTAAAATAGAAAGTTAAAAAAGAGCAACATAATTTATGAGGCCAGTATTACATTGATACAAAGATTTGATAAAGAGACAATAAAGAAATCTATACACAAATTTCCATGATAAACATGCATACAAAAAATTAATAAAATTATCAACCAAATCCAAAAGTACATTTTAAAAGATGATGTGCCATAATCAAACTGGCTTCATTCCAGAGATACAAAGATAGTTCAACATATATAAATCAGTATGTGTTAACAAACATGTACATATATGTAACAAAGGCTTAAGGACAGAAATTAGATAATAATTGCAATAAATACAAAACAGCCTTTGAATAATCTCCATCATCCCTTCATGAAAAAAGACTCCAAAGAAACTAAGAATAGAAAGACCATAGCTTACTATAATAAAAGCTATGAATATAAGATTATAACCAACATCATACTCAATGGGACAAAAACTGAAAGCACTTCCTCTAGCATTAGGAGACAAGTATATCTTGCCTCTTCATAATTATGCAATATAATGTTGGAATTCTTTGCCTGGGTAATGAAGCAATGTAAATAAAGCATAGATTAAATGAAATAATTCAATTAATTCCTACTGCAGACAGTATGGACCCTAAAACTCTCACCAAAGAGGAAGACAAACTTTAATCTGACAAACACTTCTAACAAAATGGAAGAATATAAAAATCAAAATACAAAGGTCAACAGCTTTTCTATATAACTAACATTCTGCATAGGAGACTGGTCCCATTTACAAGGATCTGAAAAAAAAATAACAGCTAGAAAGAAGTCTTACCAAGAAGGTAAGTAAGCTCAACAATGAAAATCTTAAAACACTTCCAAAAGAAATCAAAGACACTACAGGATGGATTGGTAGAGTTAATGTTGTAAAAATAGCCATGTAACAGAAAGTGATTTACATTTTCAATGTAATCCCTATCAAAATACCAAATATTCTTCAAAAAATTATTTTAAATGTTAAAAGTCATACAGAAGTACAAAGGACTATGCACTAAGCACTCCTAAGCAGAAAGAGCAATATTGGAATTGCCATAGTATGGAATTTCAAACACACTATAGAGCCATTATGTTGAAACAACATGATACTTGCACAAAAACTAAAATATAGACCAATACACTATGTAAACTAAATATACAAATCAAAACCAAAAACAAACAAACAAACAAAAAAACAAAAAACAGAAATAAGCCCATGCAGTTATGGCCACTGGTTTTGATATAATTTCAAAAATCATGTGTAAGGATTAAAAACAGCAACTTCTACAAATGCTTCTGGGAAACTTAATATGCACATGTTCAAGATTGAAACTTGATAGCTCTGTCTCACACTGCATGAAACCCACTCAAAACAAGAAAAGACTTTAACATAAGACCTGAAGGACTGAAGCTGCTAACAGGAAAAACACTCAAAGGTATAGACACAGGCAAGAATCTTCGGAAAGGAACTCAAGTAAGTCAGAAAATAATGGCAAGAATTTTCAAGTATAAAATTAGGAAGTTTCTATGCAGCAAAAGAGACAAAAGTCAAATCTGTAAAGATGGGTGAGTTGTCACATTATGTACTCACAGAATAGCTTGGTTTGGTGCCACACTACCTCTAACTCCAGTTGCAAGCAATCTGCTGCCCCCAGGTCCCTGCATACACATGGTGCACATACTCTCATGAAGGCTCACACACATAAAAATAAACAAATGAATAAATAAATCTTTTTTTTAAAGAGTCAAGTTTCAGCCTACAAAATTTGAGAAAATTTTTGCCACTTATACATTTGAAGGGAACTAGTATCAAGAATATATAAAACGCTACAAATATTAAAAATCAAAACTATAAGTAATGAGTAAAACAGCAAAAAAGGCCAATATATGAAATAACAATCAGTATTCTTAGCTATTAAGGAAATGCAAATCAAAAGATTGGGATTCCATCTTGTCTCCACTGAAAAAGCTATAATTAAGGTAACAGGTAGGGCTCCTTCTGGAGATAGCTCTTTTAGTATAATTTCTGTCTTCCAAGCATGAGGACCTGAATTTCAGCTATAGAACTTAAATAAAAAGAAGCCAGGTCTGTTAACATATGCTGTAATGCCACTGCTGAAGAGACTGAGATAGGTTGGGTCCCTGGCACTCACTGTCTAGGTAGTGTAAGCTACATTTCCAGGCCAGTGAGAGACCCTATCTCAAAGCAAAGAAAAACAAGCAAGCAAACAGCAACAATAACCACAAAACAAACAACAGGTAAACAGAACCTGAAGAAAGACACCTAAGATTGACTTCTGGCCTTCATATGCCTGTACACATGTGCATGCACACCCCCACACACACATGAAAAGCAACAACAGAAAATGCTGAGGAGGGGTGTGAGGGGGACCGTTATACAAAGCTGGTGATAATATAAATTAGTCCAGCCACTATGAAAGTCTGTATAGTTGTTCCTCAAGAAAACAAAAAAAATGACAAACTACCAGGTGATGTGGCAATACCACTCTTGGAAATATATAATTCAATACAGAATAGAGGTATGAGACCATCCTTGTTCACTGTGAAACTGTTGCTGGCTCTGCAATTGGGGTCTCGCTGTCTCTGATCGCAGGGGAACGGGGTGGGTAGACGCAGAGTCAATGACACAGACTCTGGGAGGTTTGCAAGCTGTCTCTCTTTTATTAAACAAAGAGCTGAGGTTTATATATATGGATTTTTGGCAGGCTTTGCTTCTGGCTGCTGTGGTGTTTCTTGGTTGGCTCTAGGCTGCATGTTATCATCTTTTGGTTTGGGGCTTATGGGTCAGATTTCCTCTGGCCAGAGTGCTCTCTGCACATGTCACATCTCTTTGTTTGCTTAAGGCATGGCCCAGTGCTTTGGCCTTACCCACCTCAGTGAAACAATTTCTTTTTTGGTTTTTTGAGACATGGTTTCTCTGTGTACCTTGTGCTTTTCCTGGATCTTGCTCTGTAGACCAGGCTGGCCTCAAACTCACAAAGATCCACCTGGCTCTGCCTCCTGTGTGCTGGGATTAAAGGTGTCCACCACCAATGCCCGGCTTCAGTGAAACAATTTAAAATGGAGGTGGTATAAATCAGTTTTGATGTCTATGAGCACATTAACAGAAAAATGAGCTTTTCTTTATCTCTAAAGAATGAAATGATCACATTTACAGGAAAATATTTCAATGGAACCACACTTAACTTATACTAAGTGAAAATAGCCATACTCAGAAAGACAAAATGTCAGAATTTCTCTCTTATTTAGAACCTAGATTTCACAAACATGCACACAGATACACACACACACACACACACACACACACACACACACACACACACACATGAATGGCAGAGAAGTAGGGGAGGGAGGTATTCAGGGAAACGGGGAGAAGGTTAGCAACAGGAAGACAAGGTCAATAGAAGAGAGTAATGAGAATATGGTAAATATAGTTGGAGTAGATGATGTATTTTAATGAAAATGCCATGAAACCTACCACTTTGTACAAGAAATATATTCTATTAAAGCAAAGAAGAAACATTTATCTAGCCATCTACTACATTTTTGTAGTTATTAACTATAGATTGTATGATCTCTGACATTCCACCACACATTATACATTGGCTGCATCTATGATGCTAATCATATCAGAATTAACATCATTATGATTTTCGATTAACTGGCTTGAAAACCTGTTAGTAAAAAATTCAACCTTTCAGTAAAAGTTACAATATTTTACTTAACTGTATTTTTATAATTAAAACCTACTGACACAATTATGGAAACACAATTAAAGCATTTAGCACAAGTTAACATATACACACACTTCTTCCTTACATTTGTGATAGAGTTTAACAGTGAGAACGTGTAGCCTTTGCTTTCTATTTGGAATGTTACTGGTCTTTATTTTAATTTCTTCAATAAGTACATATTTGCTTAGATTTCTATTTCTTGTGTGAGCTTTATCAGGTCAATTGACCAAGGAGTTGGTCAATTTCAGTGAGGTTATTAAATTGGACACAGAAATGATCATTTTTTATAATACTTTGAATACTCTCGTTTTTAAAGTTAGAACAACATTATAGATTATATTTATCTTTTCTAAAACACAGCTTTTAGTTTTCTTGATTCCTTTGGTTTTGTTAATTCTAGTAAAAAAACTTTTCATTAGTTTAACATCACTATTTTTTCCTGTTTTACTTTAGACTGAATTGTTTTTCTAGTTTCCTGAGGTAGAAAATATTAATTTTAGAATTTTCTTTTTCATCATTGCTGTAAATTTCTAAGGATTCTTTCATGCATTCTGAAGTTATATTTTCATTACTTTAAAATAAATTTCAATTTCTTGAAACTTCTTATCTAACATAATTTACAAGTAAGTTTAATTTGGACTAGGACTGTATCTCAGTGGGAAAAGGAATGTAGCTCACATACATTATTGCCTAGCATATGTGAGACATAGGCTTTGAATCTCAGCACTGAAAAAATATGTTTTAAAATCTGGAAATGCAGTGGACATGAGACCAAATTCCAAATCAGATTTCATACCTAGTGCCAGATTGATAAGAGCCCTATGCTGTCCTTATACTTTAGAGGTGATTATATGTTTAATTTACACTTAAAATTTGTTTTTATTTTCTCTGAGTATTTTTCAGGAAGGGCAGAGTAGAAACTTATCATAATATTAGTTACCTTTGAGAGAATATATAAAAATGAGAAAAGGCTTTTGACTGCTACTTTATCTCTACTGATTATTTGGTGTGGGATAATTTAATGAATATTGATCATCTGATTAGAAATATACAAAAGAACCTATGCAGCACTCAGGTATATTTTGACACAATAAATAAAATCAATCCTGTGAAGCACTCAATTTAGAGGCATGTTCATTTCAAATATTGTTACTGCTGTAGTTTTCTGATAATTCTCTTACTAAGTGGATGTAGCATTTTAAATTAAGAATTAAATGTTCATTTGACTCTTAGAACACTACAATTTTTTGGTCTTGGTGCATATATAATTATTAAAAGAATTAAAACTTTTTTTAAAAAACTCGGTAAATACTTAGCACTTTTTCAATTATGTTATTGATTTAAAGTTTAATTGCATTGTGGTCTCAAAGAAGCATTACATGTCTTATGTGTTGTGGGTACTGTTGTTCAGATCCTGAACAACAGATTCCTTTCACACATTCTCAATTCTTGTGTGAAGGGTGGGGAGGGCTGGCACAAAACCCAGCCACAGTTCAATTTCACTAATTCTTTCATTTGTCATTGGTATTTCATTTGAGTACATCCATCAAATTTTTAGTTGCATAATTTTATTTCTGTAATTTGCATTTAGTTGTTTTTTATAACTTTATTTCCTGAAAATAAAATTGTCTTCATTTTCAAGTTGATTGATATTGTACTTTGTAGAATATGTATGGTGACACCTTAAAGTCCTATAGATATTTCCAACATCTGATTCGTGTTGATGTTGGCACTTGCAGAATATCTTCCATTATTGAAGGTGTAAGTTTCTTACAATTTGCTATAATGAAAGGTTTTTCAGTCATGACTAGGACATTTAGTAATTATGTGACTCTCAGTCTAATAGAATCTTTAATCAGTCCTCCTATGTAGCTATAGCTCAAGGTCATAGTGACTGCAAATTCAGCTTCCTACTTCACCAGGTTCACCACTACCCAGCAAAAAAAGGGAGTCTGACTGGTTTACTTGTATGGTTAGAATGGAATTTCCGCTTCTTAGTCCCACTTACACTTTCCCAACAAAACGCAATAACTTAAGTCACTATTGCCTCCTATTGAAGATGTGGTTTTGGTTTTTCATTGTAACCTACTGATGTTGGGTTGAAGAATCTGAGTTTTGCTTATTTTCATTTATATTAGGTTTAACTGGAAGTTCAAATCTCTACTGGGACCACTGATAATAGGGTGTGCTTCACATAGGGTTAAACGGTGATGACTAGCCTTGTCTAACACTAATTCTTACTACCTTTGTGTTGGGGGTAGTTGAAGAGATCTTAATGTTCCCCTAAACTCCATTGATATAACTCTAGAAGAGAATCCAGTTCTCCTCATGGCACCACTGGAAGATGATAGAAGTTCAGTTGACACAACCCTGGCAAGGGAATTGATACACTATTATTACCAGTACATTTTTCCTATTCCATGTTGTCATTTCTTATGAAATATAAACATTGAGTGGAAAGTAATAAAGTCATTTTGCATGTACTAGAAATACATTTAACATTACCTAACAGGGAAAAAATAATTCCCAGATAGATATTCTTAAGCAGAATGTGCCACACTATAGAGGAACTACTAGCTACTATAGTAAAGGATGAAAAAATAATGGTCTTGCAGGTTTGAAAAGGAAGAAAAACATTTATTCACAGATGACGATTATCAATGAAGAATCCCAAAGAATCTAAAAACAAAACAAACAACCTGAAGTTTAACTAGGAATTACATATATATCTTACAATAAGAGCAGGGAATATTCTTGTATCTTGCTATTTATCTTCCAGTTACTTCATTATAATGAATTCACTTTTGTTCAACTAGCTTACTTCCTAAAGCTTTATTTACATACCACTAAAGAGCAGAGAGGACTATTCTTTTGTTTCTCATTGCAGTTCAGTGACATGACCTGAGTACAGAAAACATAAATCTTACATAAAGTAGCAAATGCAGAACTCTTTGCTAGTCTGGTTTTTATCTAGATACAGATAAACTTACGACACTATTACAATGACTGTTTATTGCTCATCAAGAATAATGTTTATGGATGCCTATTTATTTGGGCAGAAGGTAGAACAAATGGTTTCTCTTATGAAAATTGAATAGCTGCATAATACAAATATAGAAACTGTAGTTTTCTTTATGAATCATAATTAGATCTGACTTTCACTCAACCTATCTTGGGAACATTTGATGTATTGGCAAGGGGTTCCAAACTTTAGACAATGTAGCACAACTTTGTTATCTACGAATTTCTCTGGAGAGGAATTTCTAAATGGTCTTAATAAATAAAAAACACAGAGCCAGAAATTTGGGTTAAAGCCCAAGGGAAAGTTCAGAAGAATAGGACAAACCATGAGCTAACCTCACCTCACCAACTCCATAGCTTCCAAAGTAAGCAACTTCCTGTCTACCTAGGCTTATATGCCTTGCTGTTCTGCCATCTGATTTGCTGTCTAGCTATATCACTTCCTCTTCCTGGCCAGCTCTGTTACTTCCTGTCTGTACAGGCCTCCAGAATGTATGGTTGGTACTAGGATTAAAGGCATGTGTCACCACGCTTGGCTCTGTTCCCCAGTGTGGCCTTCAACACACAGAGATTCTGCCTGCTAAGTGATAGGATTAAGGGTATGTGCTACTGCTGCCTGACTTCATTTACTTTAAATGGCTTGCTATTTCCTCTGATCTCCAGGCAAACTTTATTTATTAAAGCACAAGTAAAATATCACCACGTTTCAGTTCTCAGTTATAGATTATAACACACACACACACACACACACACACACACACACACACACACACACACCCTCAAATCTTACCTTAAGTAAATTTACAATTTTGTTACATTGTATTCCTAGCTATCCTTGTTTCATGAGGCCACATTGAGCCTACAGGGCACAGGTTGAACATATTTGGATAGTTTAAGCTCAGTGTTACCTAGATGGCTTTTTGTCTTGATAATCTGTGCACTCTAAAGTAGTATATAAAGGTCTAAGGCTGTATGAATGCTATCTTTCACTTCTCATTGTTCAACAATTGCTTTTTCTACATTCACACACAGCAATATTGGGTGGATATATATTTACAACTGTCATATCTCCACTTTGAGTCTAACATGTGACAATCAGGTGAAGCGTATCTCCTTAAGACAGCAGTTTTGTTGTTGTATTTTATTTCATTTAAAAAAATAATTCCACCACTTTATTCCATTTGGTTGAATAATTCAATCCATTTACATTCAAGGTAAGTTCTGATAAGGAATGTTATCATTTTGTTTTTTTTCTGGTGGTTCTGTAAGTCATTTTTCAATTTTCATTGTTGTAGTTAAGCAAATTTCTCTAAAATTTGTATTGTAGGTTTTGAATTTTGGTTATAATAAGGCTTACAAAAGGATAATTAAACAAATACTCTTAAAGTATTAACAAATAATTTAATATCTCCCTTTCTTTCTCTCTCTTCCTCTCTCTTTCAAATTTCCCCTTTCCTCCCTTTTGAATTTTCAGGTCACATTTTAAAGGATTACAAAATGCCTATCTCTTAATGTTATTGCATTTATTAGAATAGCTTTGGCCAGCTCTGGTGGCACATACCTTTAATTCCAACACTTGGAATCCAAAGGTTGGTGGATCTCTGTGAGTTGGAAGTCAGCCTGCTCTACATGGTGAATTCTAGATGAGCCATGAATTCATAATGAGACCATAAACAAAGAATAATACTTTTTATTGTGATATTTATACAGAAGATATCAGGAAGTCTTTTACTTTCAGATTTATTATTTTTAATTTCTGCAGTGTTGAGATAAAATATAAGGCAGTACACATTCTAGGCAAGCAGTCTACCTTCAAACTTTGTATCTGGTTCCCTTTCCACTTTCATTAACCATTTTTGTAGGGCTGGGAATCAAACCAAAGGCTTTATTCACCCTAGGCAAGAAATCAACTACTGAGCCAAAGGCTCTGTTCATTTAACATTTTGCATAAGGCAGGTCACTTTTTATCACCTTAACTTTTAAGAAGAGAAAGGGTAGTCTGCAAAGTCTCTCTTTTGTTCTGAAGGACAGTTATATTAGGCATGGTAATTCTTGGTTGGCAGCACCCGCCCCCTTTAATAGCTTGAATATGGATTCATTTAGGGGTGACTGGAACATAGAAACTGATCTAATTAGTATATTAAACCTAATTAGTGGGTTAATCTGAAGGTATTATTAGGAAATGTTAGGTGGAACAAATAGTTCATTGGGGCTGTGGTTTGAAGGTCTGAGCCTTGTCTTTGGCCTTTCCAAACCAATGGAGGCAGTAGATCATTGACTGAAACCCCCAATACCATGAGCCAAAACAGATGCTTCCTCTTTTTAAACTGTTCAAGCATTCATCACAGAATTGAGAAGCTTTAGCATTTTAAATACCATCCTACTTTCTCAAGGCATGATGTTTCTGTTGGGATATATGCTTCATATATGAGAGGACTCTTATATACTATTTGTTTTCAACATTCTCATTTTTTTCTTGATGTGTGCATGCGTGCATGCGTGCGTGTATGTGTGTGTGTGTAACACAAGATTACAATTATGTCCTGGGGCATAATATATAGATTAAACCCAGAGACTGGTGAACTTCCTATACCTGGATATCTTTCTGCTAGTATAGGAAGTTTCCTGTCATGAATACTTGTCTCTAAACCTTTTTCTTTATTTAACTTGAACACAAATCATTCAAACATTTGTCCTGTTTTAACACTTTGTGCTTTTAATTTATTCCAGGGAATTGGGTAATCAAAACAAATGTGCCAACTTCAAGCTCAAACATTTGCCTTTTAATAGTGTTCCATCAATCCCACAAGTTTTTTTAAACTTTGTTCATTTTTCTCTTCTCTCTATATATTTTCAGATAATTAATCATCTAGGTAAGGTTTTCATTTTTTTTTTTTTTTTTTTTTTGGTTTTTCGAGACAGGGTTTCTCTTGTGTAGCTTTGCGCCTCTCCTGGAGCTCACTTGGTAGACCAGGCTGGCCTCGAACTCACAGAGATCCGCCTGCCTCTGCCTCCCGAGTGCTGGGATTAAAGGCGTGCGCCACCACCGCCCGGCAAGGTTTTCATTTTTTAACAACTTGTCATTTCACTGATGTTATTTTCCAGCTAATTTTGTTTACTATTATTTCATTCTTTTATCCTTCCAGTCATTTATTGTTTCTCATTTTGAATTCTCAATTAAGCTTAAATGTCAGTTCAATTTGTAGTTTGGTGCTCTAATAAAGGCATTTTCATAACTTTCACATAATCTTTCTGGTAGTTCACACATTTCCATTTCTTTGTGATTAGCCATTTTTTGCTTGTTTTTCCCCATCTTACAATAATTCTAACATCACCTTTGACTCTTGTAATAAGGGCATGGCATTTGTATACTGAAGTATTCATTCCAGATTTTGCAGTCTTCCTTTGAAAATGCCTGTTCAAAGATCCTGGACAGACCGCTGTGGCTCTGGGCCCATACCAATACAGCCTTTGGAATACTAGGGTGTTATCTCATTACAACACTGCACTGGCTGGCATAATGCTACACTGGAATCTTGTGTCTATTGATTCAGGCACAGATTTAAGAAATACTCAAAACCTACAAGCTACTAAGGCTAAAACAGCACTAAAACATGCCTAAATTTCATCACCACCAGTAGTGTATAATATAAGCAAATGCAGATCAGTTCCATCTGGCTGGTGCTACAACTTCCTGCCTAATACTGGGGAAAGGGTTGAAACTCAAATCACAGGCATCTTCTTACAGCGACCACAACATTTGCTCAGTAAAGGGTTTCATTGACAGTCCTGGTTAGTATTGGGGTCCTTAGTAAAATTCCATGTTTATTTATCCATTTCATTCAGTGTAATGACTGAATATCACTTTATAAATATACTGTTTTGTTTATATATTAGTTGGTGAATATTTGGATTTTTCTCTACATATTGACTATTTTGAAGAGTGTTGCTTTGAAAGTTGGTGGAAAGCATTTGTTCATTTGGTAATATACTTATAGTTCAAATCAAGTCATATAATAATTCTCTTTAGTTTACTGAGGAACCACCAATTTCTTTCTACCATCTCAGCATAATTTTCCATTCCTATTAATACGAGAAAAATGCTAATTTCTCATATACTTACCAATATTTAATTCTTCTCTTTGAAGAGGAAAGCCACCTAATGGGTATAATGAAGCATCTGATTTTGATGTAGTTTTCACTTGACTAAGGAAAACTAATTTTGGGTGCCTTTTCTGGTACTTGTCAGTATGTGTATGTATGCCTTAAAATCTAAAGTTTAGATGTCAATGTCTTTTACTTTGTCCATTATTTAACTCAGTCTCCTTGGCTGCAGAATTACTATATGCATAATTCCTACATATTTCAGAATTTCTCAATTTGCTGTTACTGATTTGTTGGCCCATTCCATTATAATCAAGAAATATGTGTGCATGGTGATTTAAAATTTTATTGTTGTTCTTGCATTTTTTTCTTCTGCTGTGTTTTATATTTAACTTTAGTTTTTGAGAACAGGGTGGAGATATGTAGCTCAAGTTTACCTTGGCTTTCTGAGTGTGTACATCAAGGCATATGACATCAGATTGGCATGAAAAATTAAGACTGGGTTTGTGGCTTAATATATAGATTTTCTTAGAAAAATTTTAGGTGGAACAAAGAAAAACATATACTACAACTTTGGGCAGAGGAATAGTCTTGATTTTTTAGGTCTGACTTAATCTATAATATAACATCTTTTATTTTGTATTGGTCAGTTTTCTACCCATTACTGAAAGTATTATATACATATTAATGTGGAACTGTCCTTTTCACCTTTCAGTTTTGTTAATGGTTACTTATTTTGGAGATTTGAAATTTACAGCATTGGAAATACTGTTATGTTGCCTTAGTCAATTGACTCTCTTAATCCCCGCACACTATTCCTTGTCTTCTCTAAGCATCTCATTTTTAAAGTGGCTACCACCATTCCCCCAAGTCTGAATACAGATCTCTTGCTCCCTGCCCTAACTCACTTTTGTCATTTGCATACAGAGTCTTTCCCCCATTCTTTCACTGTTGACCTGCTTTTTTTCCTGCTTACTTCTGTGCCTTTAGTGTAATGCATTTAAAGTGATGGCTGACAAAATGACACTTGCTTTGAATAGTTTGGATTTTGTGTCTCTTATTTATTTATTTATTTATTTATTTAATTAATTTGTAACTGGGTCTCACTAAGTAGCCCTGGCTGGCCTTAAACTCAGAGATCCTCCTGCTTCTGCCTCCCCAGTGCTGAGATTAAAGAGATGAGCCAACTACATCTGAATTAAAAAAAAAAAATCCATCTAGTAGTAATGAGTTCTCATAGCTTTTGAGAATGTTTTAATGTTACATCCATTTTTGCAGAAAATCCCCTGGATACAAAACCTGTGTTATTTTTATGTTCTCTCTCTCCACCCTTCTCCACTCTTCCCCCTTCATTCCTCTCCTCTCAGTTCCTATGAATCTATCTTCCTCTTTCCTTTAGATGTCTAAAATTTTATTAAGTCAGCCAATAATTTAATTTGAAGTATATAAATTTGAGTTGCTTGTCTTTTGTTTTACTCTTTCTCTGGCTTTTGATAAATGTGATAATGTATCTTGACACACATACACACCCTTCCTTTAGAGTTTATCCTAGACTATACAGGATATCTTACTCATGTAAATTTATGCCTCAAAAATTTTGCATTTTTTCAGCCACTATTCTGAAATTTTTCTCTTCTAGATATTCATATTGGTTCCTTTAATTGTATATTAAAATTATAAACCCTGTACACTTTTTAACCTCCTGCTTCATTCTGTTCCTCATACTTAATTCAAATGTCATGTCTTCACTTCTTCTGCCAGCTCAGATTTTTTTCCTTGAACACTATAATGAATATTTAAAGTTGTGAGTTCATTTTGTCAGGTCCATTGTTTTGACTGGTTCCTTTTTGTACTTTGGTGATATTTTTATTTGCCTTATGTATGTTTCATTTCCTCCATTATTGTTTTCCTTTTGCTCTTTTACCATAACTAAGGCACTTTAGAATCTTAAGTCCAGCCATCTACACTTCTTCAGAGATGGTATCTGCCAATTTACATTCTTCTCTTCAGTTTGCTGTATATACCTATTTCAGTGTGCTCTTAGTTTTTGTTACAAATAGGCATTTGAAAATATAGTCATCATTCCCATCTTGGTTAGAGAAATCTAATCAGTTTAAATGAAACTTAGGGTCTTCTTATATATCTTCCTGGGCATGCATTTTTCCTAAGCCCATGTATGATTTTCTCAATGACCCTATATAAAAAGCTACTCTTTATTAGCCTCTGTCGTCTTTTCCAAGGTTTGTCTGGGTCTACAATAGCACTGCTACCTTTCCCAGCCACACCACACTCTGCTCCCTATGTTTTGGCTTAGTTGAGATAGAAAATATTCCTTTAAGTAGCCCTCGGAAATGTAGGTCTTTCATAAGGAAGTTTTGGTGCAAATCCAAGTAAAATCATTTTCAAGGCAAGTTTTGCTTATAGAGCTCGAAAAATGTTACTTTTTCAAGTTTTTGATGGTTCTAAAGGAGACCAAGTTTTTCTCACAAATCATTTTAAGGGCCTTTTGCATGCTAGGTAAGCACTATTCCACTGCAGTAAATCAACAATCCTGATTGTCCTACTGAGATTTGCTTTATGGTTCAGAATAAGGTCTGCTTTGGCAAGTGCTCAAAATGTAAATGAAAAAAATGTACACATCACTGTTGTGTGAGGTGTTCTGTCACTTAAGGTAGTTAAGAATGATGTTCAAGTAACTAAGTACTCTACAGCTTTACTGTTATCCTAAGAATGACTCAAACAAGTATTTAAGATCTATAACTTTAATTGTAGATGTTTTTTTCCTTTGTGATTCAGTTACATTAGATTTTGCTTCCAGTAATCAAGGGCTGTTCTTAAGTACAGGTTTGTCTTCTGGTTACATAACTCCTTAGCCACTATTAACTTATTATTTGCTTCAAAGCATATTTTGCTATTAACATAGCTCAGCATTTCTTTTGACAAGCTGTTATTTTTTTCTCCATCCTCTTTTTTAAAACCCATTTCTCTTTAAAGTCTACTTCCAATATTCTTATGCATTGCATAGTTAGTTCTTTGTAAAGAATCCATACAAAATTCTGTCTTTTCAATGAAGAATTTATATTATAAAATCATCACTTTGCTATTCAGTTTGTTAGTCCCATTATATATTCCTCTTGTTTCTATTGAGCATTGAATTAGTTTCCTAAGGCTTCTGTATTACCATACACTAAGTGAGACAGTATAAGAGAAATTCATTGTGTTAATTTTGGAGTCTAAACAAAGTAACATTCACCTTTTTAAAAAGTCAAAGTATCATCAGGGCCATACTTTATCTAAAACCTGTATGGGATAATCCTTGTCTCTTATAGGTTCTGATTTTTTTTTTATAAAGTAATCCCCGGCATTCCTTGTCTCTCAGAAGCAATGGCCCAATCTCTTGCTCCTTAATACATACCCATTTCTTCCTATGTGTGTATGCTCTCCTTATTCAATAAGGGTATCAGGCATACTAAATTAGAGCTCATTCTAAAACCATCATCCTCAGTTGACTACAACTGAAAAGATGTTATTTCCAAACAAGCTCCCCTTCATAGGTATTAGGACTTCAATATATCATGTTGGGGGAGAGGTTAGACCATAGTTTGTGTGATTGCCTTTTAAATTTGTTGTGTTATTAACTTCAACTGTTTGATCTAATGGGTGTTTTAGAGCTTCCAGTACACATCTAGATCAGTCTACCTTCAGGCTACAACCTTTGTGAATAGTATAAGAAAGTTACAATGGTGTTTTCTCATTTCTCATCTTTGATCAATATTCGCAGTTTGAATATTATTAACAATATGATAACTTTTAAGAACTGTTATTTCTGGCTGACTTAATTGTATGATATTTGTGTATACACATTCTTACTCTGCTCTCCCTTGTATATTTGCATTCTGCATCATTTCCTGCTACCTGAAAGTTATATGTCAGATTTTTCTCATCACTATTTAGGTTAATGGGTAATGTGAATTAGTGTAATTTTCTTCATGCTTACAGTTATTTTAAATCTGTATGTATAGTTTATCAAATTTATATTTGACTGTGTCTTAAAATATTCCTTGTTGCCTCTGCCTTTCCTCCTGTTATGGCACTTTGATTTTCATACTACAGATATTAGGGCTAAGTTGTTGCTTCTCTTGTTACCATTATGGTAGCTAAATGTTAGTCCTTGTCAACATTCCTTGTGAAAGAGCAACCTGCAGTTAACTGTCCCAGGCACCTGACCATTTTAAGTCTTAACACCTGGATAGCTGAACTTAGTTTAAGAAAATTAATGTACCAGTGTTTTACCAGGGTACCTAAATGTTTTTAGGCATTTCTTGAGTTTTAGATATAAGAGACTCTCAAGTTCTGGTGTTTATGTACTTTCAAAAGTACTATCAAGGATAATTTTAACACAACTTCAAAGCTATTACCCACCTAGGAAACCTTCCAGCATTCTGCCCTCCTCCCTTAGGTGCCCCTTTCCAGGCCCACCTTCACACCTCTCTTTCTACATTGTAGCACACAGAAAGGGCAAAGCTCAGGTTGCAATGAGGCAAGTGAATTGCTACCTTCTGCCTTTTCATTTCCCCTTCTGATTTTCTGATTTTAGAACTAGTTAAAAAACAAGGCCAGTGAAATGGCTCAGTAGGTAAGGTGTATTTGTTGCTAAGCCTGACAACTTGTTCAATCCCCCAAAGCCACACAATAGAGGAAACCAACTCAAAGTTTCCTTGCACATGCACACTCGAAGAATACTGAGCAAAATCTTTTTTGTTTTGTTTTGTTTTTCGAGACAGGGTTTCTCTGTGTAGTTTTTGGTGCCCGTCCTGGATCTCGTTCTGTAGACCAGACTGACCTTGAACTCAGAGAGATCTGCCTGACTCTGCTTCCCGATGGCTGGGATTAAAGGCATGCACCACCACCGCCCAGCACTGAGCAAAACCTTATCAAATAACAAATGCACACACAAAATAAACTAATAATGTAAGAGTTGAAAAACAGACTTTGACAAATTAAGAACTTACTGAGGTGGGGTGGAGAAACATGAGCAAGTCAGTTTTACTTGATATGTTTGTTGATGTACACATTCTCTGGGGGACCCTTTGGATGCTAAAGATCAGGTATATATACCCTTTTATAGCATCTGTGCAGAGGATCAGAAAGAACCACACCTCTATTTTTTTTTTTTTTTTAAACAGAAGGAACATGGAAACTCATTGCTACCACCTAAATAGGAGGGTGGTTTTTCCTCTGGTATAGTCACAAAGTACGTTAGTTAGCTTTGTTTTTTGTCTTATATCCCTCCAACAAAGCTATGAGCAGAGGCAATTCAATGCAGTAGAGTACTGGCTTAAGGGCTGTGTGCATCAAAACAGCCTATACAACCCTGACAAGCACCATAACTTTCTAGGCTTCAGATCCTCTCATCACTTGGGCTATGTGATCTGATTGCCTCTCTGCTTTTGTTCTGTAATCCAAGAGCAGTAGAGCGGCCCAGAGCTCCTACTACCTCTAAGCTTTAGGAAATTGTCAGTTGTTACAGAGAAGCTCTACACATTTTGCACCTGCCCAAAGCTAGCACAGTGGTCAGAAGCAATTTGGACTCAGTGACAGATTTGGACTGTGATGAAGGCCTGAAGAACCCTGAACCTCATGCATCTACTATTGAGAAACTTGACTCTACATTCCACTGACCAGGCTAAGAATATATTTGGGGTCATCTCTCCAAATTACCTATCAGCCATTCATTAGGGGAAACATGGCCTAGATTCATGAAAATTTATTTTGATTTAGGCAACATCTTCTAATTTAGAAGTCACTCATATAATTTCATTTCACCCATAAAAATAATTATCTCTTCACTTAATATAGGACAAAGGTAGAGTCTCCTTGGTAAGAAAGGTGACAGATCTACCACAGATTAATATTTTCACTCAGATAGCAAAGCAAAGTTGTCACTACTAGGGGTGGGGATAAATGCAGATGGAGTCTACAGGATATGAAATTCCATAATAATAAGGTTTGATGTGCTGCAGGAAGGGGCAGAGGTGTTGCAGGCATGCAAAGTTCTGAAGAGATTTGGGGATAGTCTGGGAAATAAAAGAGAATTAGGAGGAAAGGAGTCTAGGTGATTTACACATGGCATAGATGACCATCAGTGGACCCTACAATGGGGAAGATTATAGCTATATATAAGAAAGGACAGTCACTGACAAAGAAATCTAACAAGTAACAAACTTGAATTCCAAAACAGCTGGAGTCACATAACACACAAATAACTCAAAACAGATCAGCAGTGTATGTGAAGGTACTCATGGGATTAAGGAATGACATAACAGAAAAACTAGCCCTTATCATTTATACAGGAGCTTGAAGATGGAGGGAGAAGGAATAACACTAAGGGGGTTTGAAACCACCACAGGAAATCATATTATTTTGTTTAGATAAAATTATGTGATATATGTATCTTTAGCCAGTACTCAAGTGTTGTACAGAACCACTGACAAGAAGAAAAGGCAAGCCTTAAGTTGGTAAGATGGCTCAGTGGGTAAAGGCCAGCACCAAGCAACACCTGAGTTTGATCCCTGGGACCCAGATGGTGGAGAGAACCAACTCCAAGTTGCCCTCACCTCCACTCTCTCCAGAAACACAAAATAAGTTTAAAATGTGATTTAAAAAATAAAAGACAAGCTTTTTAAACAAACCCTAGGACAAAGTGTGGAATACTACAAAAAGAAAAAGCCAAAGCACAAAACACCTCTGAGGCCTAGAGAATGTACACATGCACACACATAGACCCAGCATTGCTGACTCACATCAAAGCCACCCTAAGCCAAGACACTGTCATAGGTCAAAGAACCAAGAATCTTATATAGACTCAAGTCCATCAAGCTTCTCATGTTTTCCAAGAGTAACCTGGGGAAACATGTAAGGGAGCAACTACATGCTCCACAAGAAAAATAGTAATCAAGACACTGAAAGTAATGACTTTTACCTTTCCCAGCAATATTCAGCATCTGTGTAATACTATCAATAAAATATCTTAACCTTGCCTTCAAGACTGCTACTGAACTCAGCACACATGAGGGAAAATTTTCTTCTACAAAATCACAACAACAAGCAAGATTTAATAACACAGCAAACTCAGGTCATGACCAGTCAGATGAACATAATGAAAAAAAGTGAGAATGAGCAACGAAGATGAGGTCAAGATGGGACCAGGGAATTCTTGAACTTTCTATATCAAGTTTTTTCTTTGGAGAAAATTAAGTTTATAAGGAGAAATATATTAAGAAAGGACTCTGAGAAACATTTTTGGCAACAACACTTTCTCTAAAAGAAAAAAGCAAAAGAATTTGGAATATTGTAATTTTATCTTTTCTTTAAAATTTAAAACCAGCTTGGGGTGGGAATCCAGCTATAATTTTTAAAGTATAATTTTTATAATTTTATAATTTTTCTAGAGTAAAAATCCAAAATGACTACAGAATAGACCCCTACACACACCCCAACTGAACCTAATACTCAGGACAATGATCCATGAAGGAAGCTGGCTAAACCAGGACACTCTGGTGAGATGATTGTGTGTTAAGTGGAGGATCTAGTTTCTAGCTGTATTTGTATGTATGCAATAGGTGAGTGATCTTGGGCAAAAAAAATTATTTATAGGTTTGGACCTGGGATATCCTAAAATAAGGGTTGAGCAACCTAATCTTTTGGGTTAATTTTGGCCCCAAGCATCCACAATCAAATTATCTCAAAAGCAGACATTGGAAAGATATTTTTAAAAAAATAAATAAATCTTTAATTATGTATACAGCATGTATGACTGCAGGCCAGAAGAGGGCACCAGATCTCATTACAAGATGGTTGTGAGCCACCATCTGGTTGCAGGGAATCGAACTCAGGACCTCTGGAAGAGCAGTCAGTGCTCTTAACCTCTGAGCCATCTCTCCAGGCCTGGAAAGATAGTCTTGTATAACCTAAAATACTAGCCATTTTCTCTCTAGTGAGAGGTCAGCATTTTAGACCTTATTCCTTGAAGTTGTTACCATTTAAGTGGTTGGGATGCGCACGCGCGCGCGCGCGTGTGTGTGTGTGTGTGTGTGTGTGTGTAATGGCATTTGGCATTTAAATGAAAATGTTAGGGATCTCTTGACCAGTACTTCTACATATTTCCCAAATATTACCGTCTATGCTAGAAAACACTGAGTTCATCTTTAAATAAATGCATTCACACCACTTAGCTCATCATTAAATAACTGCCGGTTTAAAGTGTTACTAGATAACTAAAGGCGCACCTAACTAGGCAAAGGACTTATGTCTCAAAAAGTAAGTGCTGTTTGTTCTATATGACAATTTTACATGGACTGTTTTCATTTCCTTATTTTCCCTTATGAGTTGGTTATGTAAAAACAGAAAGCATAGATCATAAAGACCAAAAACATACCCTTGCATAAGTAATGTGATTATGAATGCAATTTAAGGACTTGGAGGAATAAGTAAAAAGTAGCATAATAATGAAGGGATAGTTTAAAGTCACATACAAAAACCTGATGGATTTACCCATCACCTTTTAAGGAATAAAGGAAAAGCAAGCTCATTTTCTTCTGTTGTTTTTCCAAAATGGGTGTAAACATAAGACCACTGAAGGATTGTGTTATCCTTGCATAATGGAGAAAAGGTGCAAGGAGTGTCTGAATGTTAGTAAAGCTGTACCCAGGATGGGTCTTCATATACAGGAACAATTTTTGTAACAATTTTTCTTTTTACTGGTAGTTTTATAGAAGTATGCAAAAGGTCTGGTTGGCTAACCAGGTCGCATCTTTGCAATCATTTAATTCATACATTCAATCAACAGATATGAATTACAGAGTGGTCATTGGGATTAAAAAAAGTGAGACCATCCCTACTCTAGTACAGCTCAGTGAGGAACTAAAAGCAAAAACTGAAGTAAATACACAAATACAAATGACCTGGAAGAACTATGGTACAAATTCTGAGAAACACAATATAAATATATCTAGTTCCTAAATTATTATATTGGGAGCTCTAAGTGGGAGCTCGTAAATGATGCAAGCATTTTGGAAACAACTTCTGAAATGCAGTTAGGTACTAGGCTAGCTTCCATTACCCAAGTGTACACCATCTAGTTACAAACTAGAATCCCTTTGGACAATCTTATCTTGAAACACTTCCTGCTACATCTATCTATTTCTAGGCAAGTCTAGTTTATATGAGAACCTGGGCTCCATCTCCCAATCTTCCAAGGTCCCTCAAAACAAATCTTACTACTGTGGTCTTTGGAATCCACCAAGAAAGGTTAAATAGCACAATGAAGCATGGTGATGGGACCTGAGAGAATAACTAACAATTATTTTAGAGTTAATATTACAACTATTTGAAATATCTGCACTTGGCTAACTGGATTTCATACAGTGTATATCAGGTTATCTAATGAGAGTTGTAACTGGAAAATAGAGCTAGTGGTATGGAGATGTTAAGAAGTAGGATGAAAATAAGATTCTAAGACAGTCTGATCATTGTATGATTACAAAAAGTATATTCAAATTTTGATGTAGATCCCTCAGGCTGAGCTACAAACAAAAGCAAGTCTCTAACCTTAAGAAGCCTGATCTAGTAAGGGTAACACAGATAAAGTCAAGCAAACCAATAAACCATTTTTTCTCATTTTCCTTTACTGTGAGTTCTTTGTGTAATTCTCAAATGATAGTTCTTCCATGGACTTTATCTTTAGTCTTCTCTCCTCCCTTCATTATTGTTTCCTGATCATAATACTCCAGGGAAACAGTCCAAACTGTGCAATTATACACTATTATAAACACTCTGGGCTTTGCATGTATGTCTAGTCCAGTAAGATCCTCTCTGTGTATGACACCTTAATTGAGCAAAGCAGCTCTGAATTAAACTGAAGCATCCAGCAACCTGGAAAACAGCAAACATCCAATAGTTTTGTTAATGAAAAAAAAATGTTAATGAAAAACTTGAACTTCTGTTAGATTATGATAACAGCCACTTTTAAAATGTTTAACATATAGATTATTCTTCATCATAGATATTATCCCACATTTCTTAAATCCTTTGCATAGATCTGATGATGCAGATTTTATGTATCTATAATGTTGGTGGGGTACAAAAGTTGGTTTGGTTTTCTTTTAACGTGGTCTCTATTTTTTCTGGTGAGGAATCATCAAGCTTTGAGACTTTTGGGGTCATATTCAGGAAACAAAATGTTTATTTTGTGTGCACCAAATATCCCATAGTACTTAAATATTAAAATGTCTAATTCTTAACCGAAGATTTTAAGTCTTCCTGCTCAGGTCTTCCTATGGATGTAAAGCCTGAATGTAGGGCCTATAGCAACTTGACACCCCCACAAACCCCCACACCCACATACACACACCTTCCATCATCCTTTAGGCTTAACAGCTACTTAGGGCACTTCTGCACTAGAGGGAATCATAGAAAAGATATTGTCTTAGTTATCAAGTAGTTAGGATTATGAGAAAGTTGTGGTAGGGAGTGGGGTATTAATAACTTTCTTTCAAAAATTTACCTTCTTGGCAATCCCACCTGAGATTTTTTGGCTTTCCCATTAGCTTCCAACGCTTCCTACTGTGAATGCATCTATGTTGGGTAGCACTCAGCTTCTAGGTGTGTGTCTTAATAAGAGAGGTCATTTGTGCAAGGTAATTCTTAAGACAGCTGATGGCTTATCTCCTCTAACAACTACACACAGCTCGTGAGAAACACCCATCTTGACCAAAGATGGATGTTAAATGCCCTTTATTCAGCTGCCAAAGGCCACGCCAATCATGTCTTACCTTGGAATCCCTGCAAGAGTCAATCACCATTCCTGTGTCACCCAATATCTAAAGATCACAGATTAAGTCTCAAAGTATGTCATTTCAAACACACCTCACTGGGTTTAAGAATACTTGGAAAGCTTCTGGCATATTTTGAGACCAGTCTTACCCTGATAGCAAAACCAGAGATAAGAGGAAAAAAACAAAAACAAAAACTACAGACCAATATCATTTATGAATATAAATGCAAATATGCTAAACAAAATACTAGCAAACCAAATCCAGCAGCATAGAAAATGGTTTATGTAGCATAGACAAGTGGGGTTATTCCAGGAATGCAAGATTTGTTCAATATACAAAAATCCATCAATGTAATACAACATATCAATAGAATAAAGACAAAAACTACATGACAACCTTAATAGATACAGAAGCATTTGACAAAATTCAATACTCTTTTTTTTGATAAAAAAAAACACTCAATAAAGTAGGAATAGATGGAAATTTCCTCAACTTTGCAGCATCTATGAAAAACCCACAGCTAACATCATATTTAATTGTGAAATAACTAATGATTTCCCCCTAATATCAGGAACAAGAAAAAGATGCCTACTCTTGCCACTTCTATTTAATATTATACCGGACGTGCTAGCCAGGGCACTTAGGAAGGAAAATAAAGAATCTAGATTGGAAAGGAAGCCAAATTATTTCTATTAACAGATGCACAATCTTGTAAACAGAATCAGCTCAGAATACCTATAGTATACAAGGTCAATACACAAAATTCAATTCTTTCTAGATGCTTGCAATGAATAATTCAAAAATTAAAAAAATTGTAATAGCATCAAGAAAAATACCTTCAAAAAACATTTAACCCAAAAAAATCAAGATGTATACACTAAAATCTATAAAACAGCATTGAAAGAAATTACAGACCTAAATAAATGGAAAGACACTCCATGTTTATGGATTAGAAAATTTAATACTGTTAAAATACCAACATACTTCAATCTGATGTATCGAATCAACACAAAAACTATCAAAATCTCAGATGCTTCTTACGCAGAAATTAACAAATTGATCCTAAAATCCATGTGGAATGCAAAGGACCCAGAACAGGTAAAATGATCCTGAAGTAGAACAAAGTTGGTGAACTCACACATTCTAAATTCAAAAGTTACTACAAGGGTACAATTAAGACAATGTGGTACTGGCATAAGAACAGACACATAGGACAATGGATTAAATTCCAAGAGTCCATTTTTACAGTCACTTGTACGTGTGTGTGTGTGTGTGTGTGTGTGTGTGTGTGTCGGGGGGGGGGGTGTTTTGTTTTTGACAAGGATGCCAAACCCACTCAGGAAGAAATAATTATTAGTCTATGTAACAATTAGTTATTTGTTCTACTGGATACTCACATATTAAAGAATGAAACTGGGTCCCTAAAATGCACCACATGCAAAAATGGATCAAAGACCTAAATTTAAGAACTAAAACCATAAGATGCTTACAAGACATAAGAGAAATGAAAATTTAATGTGTACACAAAGTATTCATAGTTGTATTCATAATATGCAAAAAGCAGAAACAACACAACTATCCACAACCAAATAGACAAGCAAAAAAAATACATTATATCAATACAATGACAATATTCGGCCACAAAAGAAACAGTACCGATACATGCTACCACAAGAATGTACTTTGAACTCGTTACTTTGGGGACGGTGGGGGAACAGACAAAAAAGGCCACATATCATATGACTCCATTAACATGAAATGTCCAAAATAGGCAAATTCATAGGCATATGTAGATGAGTAGTTGTCAGGGTCTGGGGGTTAAGAACAGGCAGTCACAACTAATGGATACAGAAAACTTTTTACAGTGATGAAAATGCTCTGGAATTATATATAATGACAACTTCACAACTCTGTGAATATACTATAACCACAAATTTTACACTTATTAAAAGGGTGAATTTTATACTATCTCAAACAAAGATGAGAGAAAGCACATCTCTTCCATTTAAAGGTGGATGAGATAAGATCAATTCTTCCAAAATAAAATCTTTATTACAGACATTTCCAATCTCTATTTTTTTGT
The DNA here is from genome assembly GCF_049852395.1 of Peromyscus maniculatus bairdii. Lineage (NCBI taxonomy): Eukaryota > Metazoa > Chordata > Mammalia > Rodentia > Cricetidae > Peromyscus > Peromyscus maniculatus. The sequence goes on along the minus strand of NC_134852.1, from coordinate 69,098,235 downwards.
TTTGTTTTTGTTTTTTTTTAGTTATCAAGCAAAGGTTAGGAGAACTCCTCTCAGGATGTCTTCCAAGATGTTATCTAGCATCTGTATAGCAATTTCATTAAAACCACCCCAGAGATAAGGTACAATTGGGTATAATCCAAATCAAGGGAATGGCAGGGCCAAAACTAAACTCAGGAGTCATTTCACTGAACGCTGTAATCACGAATCTCAACCACTCTGTACTACTATTTTCCTTATTCCTTCCACATCATTTTCTATGAATTTTGGGGAAATGAAAAATAATGATAATGATCTTAGAAAAATAATTAGGATAATGATCCTAGGTCCCATGCATGTCAGCCTAAGAATCTTAATTTGATACTTGATTTTTTCTTTCAAGGGGAAGATAACAAATATTAGGTGGTCATATGGGCCCACCCATACCACTAGTCTGGCTGTATGACTTTTGGTAAGGTGTATAACCTCCAAAGTTACAGCGATTGACCTATTTTGTGCAAGAACCATATGCACAGTTACTCAGCAGTTACTGAAAGTTCTCTTCAGAATTTACAGGAATCTGATTTACAAAGAGTAAGAAAATGTTAAATATGACTCACATACATTTATAGAGAACTGCATCTGGAGGACTCCTCCAAGAAAATTTGAGGGACTAGTAATAGGAGAATGATTTAAGGTGCCAGCTGCCATCTTTGCTGGGATAAATAGAAGTGTGTGGGTAGCATAAAGAAGGTGGCTTCTGCTATCTAGCTTACAAGAGAAGGTAGAAAGCAGTCACAAAAACTTGCTTTCAACAATCTAGTCTTTTTCAACTCTCTGACTTCCTTTTCCATGGGCCAATATGATTCAGTGAGTCCAGAATATGAATATGTGTGTGTGTACATACATATACCTAAGAGACAGAAAAATCTATGGTGATCAATGGAATAAGAGGAGAAAAGAGAAGAGAAGCAGCAAGTAGAAGTTGCTATTATTATTTTACTCTGGTGGCTGTGGTAAGGGTAGAAAGGATAAAGGTAGTATTAAAATCAGCAAGTAAAGCGATGAACATCACAAAGAGTAGCCTCAGAAAAACACTTCTTTCTCCAGTAGGTTATATGGATTCTTGAGAAAAAATTCCTTAAAACAGGTTTAAGTTTCAGCATAGCCACCTTATGGAAACAGGGAGTAATGCTGCCCAATTATAAGCATGTGCCACATGTTAACATGAACAAGTTCTCTGAAGCCTCATTTATAGGTTTCCTTGGATATATACCTTCCTATACAGGGATGTATCTCCAAATAAAGCTAAGGTAATTGTAAGTGGATTTGATCACACGATTAACTATAAACCACAATATATACAATCAGACACTCAATTCATTTGCTGCAGCTGCCAAGTCTCCAGAAAAATTTTGCTGCAGGCTGTGCTTTTATGCTGTAAGTTTGAAATGTTCTACAACAGTAAAAGGTATTCTTTTACTCATAAGATACTGTTTTTTGACATTCTAAGAAAGCAATGAAAAGGCAGCCATAACAATGTGGTAACATGCTGAGAAAAACTGAATAGGAAGTAAATCAGAGTTTATTTTTTCCTCTTAAAACTTTTTAGGGAATTTTTTCCCCCTTTCACTTAATATATTGATGTTACTTCTGTCTGATAATCTATATTATCACTTGAAAACTTTCACACAGGTATAATATCACAAGTACTTCAATACTGTAGTGATAATAAAACTTGAGAACTAAAGAACACAAATTTCTTCACAAATTTATTTTATAAAATGTACCCACTTAATTTGTCTTCTTATTACTTTCATAATACGTAAGAAGCACAGTGGATGAGAGAGGCCCTTTAAGATGACTATAGTCACATTTAGGGGTCCTAGAATCAAGGTAGCATACATACCACAATAGTGTTCTAAAGGCTAGCCCAGAAAAAAACCCACATTACCTTATCACAATATGGAAAGCACTGAGTTCTTTTTCCCATTAAGATATAATTTGTTTTTTTAAGCCACTGCTTTATTTAGCATTACAGTAAATAATAGTTCTGTGTCAACTACTACAAGAATGAAAAAAAAAAAAAAACTCTGACAGACATCCTTTTCCCACTTCCAATGATTTGAAAGCTACTTATTTTGCCCTGCCAATTTTAAAATATAAGGTTGATTTGCACTAACTGTTAAAACAATCAAGGCACAAGCTCAACAAATTAGCTGCAGCTTGTAGTAAAATGATATACCAGTATGTATCTCCTTAAAAATACATAATTATTTTATTTTATTATGCAACAAAAGAAATTAACATCACAGACATAGAAGACTACGAATGGGAAACTACATTAAATATCCAGTAATTTAAGCCTATTTGTACTTTCCTATAGCACATGAAATATTTAACACTTTTTGAAGTAAAATTTAATTTGGGGGATATACAATGTAATTCTCAGGAGTAATAGTTCCATTCATTTGCAGGCCTGCTTACTGTGTGACTAAGTAACACAAGGCACAGTAGCCATCCTTTCTGTTATGCTGCAACACTGATCGTGTGTCTTGGAAAATAGCTGATTAAACAAGATGATGGCAATAGAGGGGAGACTTTGGATTGTCTATTAAAATCTAGGTAATAATAAAGATTCATTTTAAGTGCACTTTTACATGCTTATTTATACAACAAACTTTCTAATTTTGTTGCAGTAGGCTTGACTATCCTATCATTTGGCCAAATGCACTTTCCCCAGTAAACTTAAAACAACAACAAAAACAAAAACAAAAATCCCTGTCCTTTCATATACTAAGAGGATTGGCTACTGAAACAGTTCATTGCAAGACACATGAAGACAACGTACTGTGGCATGAGTTGTTTTAATTTGTTGTGCTGTTACTAAAGAAAAGTTCTGAGGGCTGTGATTCAAACATTCCAAGTTCTCCCTTCCATCTTTATTAGATCTCAAAATTTTGTACAGAAAACTCTTTGGGGGCTAGAACAGCAGTACTTGCACCACACTGTTTCCAAGACTTCAAGTTTCAAAAGAAAATTGATAGGAGGGGAAAAAAAAAAAAAACAAAAAGAAGAAGAAGAAGAAGGTCCTGATTTGAATTAGATACAGGGACAAAAAAAAAAAAAAAAAAAAAGAAACAACAACAAAAAAAAAAAACCCACCACCACCACCAAAACCAAAAAACCACATACTTGAAGATTACATGGTCTACAAATGGTGGCAATGTTTTCCTTGCGAGAGTAGTTTTGTTGGTATATATATTTTAAATACTCAAAAAGGCTCAACCTCAAGCAGTAATAAACACAAGCAAAAGTGATTTAACCCTTAAAATAAATATTCAGAAAAACCTCTCTGTACATACAAGTGAAAGAATATGTAACACTTTCACACAAAAAAATAATTATAATAATAATAAAGGATTTGTTCATATATGTAGCTGAAATCTGCTGTTCCAGCCCACAATGTCCCCAATGAAGAAGGGAGGCGCAGACATAGATGACTACTGTGGTTCATTATCTTACAGCCTTTTTGTACTGGGACACTATCACCACCAAATTATCCCTCTTACTATATTTATTAAATTTTTTTAAGGTTTTTCTTTTTTTTTTTTTCTTGTTTTTGTTTTTGTTTTCGTTTTGTTTACAGCATGCCAAATCCTTTGGCATATGTGATGGCCTTCAACAATCTCTCTTTAAGTTTTTCTTTGTTTGAATATTCCGGAAGTAAAAGGACATTAAAGCAAGTATGAGATGTAGGTAACCTAAATAGAGAGAAAGAAAAACAGGAAAATCGTTAAGTCAGAAAAAATACGCTCAGTGTTAAATGCTCCTATTAGATGCTTATCTAGTTAAGATGGTTTGTAATGAGAAACTACAGATTAAAATATATCATAAACATTGTACTGTTCATCGACAAAGATCAGTTGGTCTTTATTTTATGAAATAATGCTAATATGATGAAGGTGATAGTGATGATAATAACATTTTGCATTTATTAAGTTTATACTCTATTGTTTTAGATACTTAAACCTTCGTAGTTCGTTTAAATCTTCAGACAACAAACATACCAAGATAATACTAAACCCACTTAAAAGCTAAAGTCATTAAATAACTTACTCTCAAGTTGAAAAATAAGTCAAACGTAGTATTAAAGATTTCAGAGTCTGTGCTCTTTAATACTGATTAGAAATGCAGTTGGCAAAATGACAATGAAAATGAGTGGATGGAAAATATAAATTAATTAAAATTAAGAGCCATAATGTATCAAATAATGGAGAATAGACAGTAATGAAAATATATGTTGATGTATAGCAAAGTCAACATACTTCTAAGGATATATCGTCCAGCCCCACCATAAATTAGTAAGTATTTAATGGGGAAAGGATACAATTAAATGTCAAAATTATGTAACTCAGGATTCTAGAATAAACTTTAAAGAACTAAGAATCCTCTACATTTCAGTGTAAACATTCTAAATGGCTTTCTTAACAAACTGTAAAACAAAGGAGAGGATAAATCATACCAATTTGACATACTGTGAACTCATGTAGCTCCACAATTACTTTTTAAGTATGTCAACTTTACAATTGAGTAATAAAGGCAAAATATTCCCTCCACTGATTTTTTTGTTGACTTGGCTATTATTTATATAATAGCAGAAGAGAACACAGAGGCTAAATGTTGCCTCTGCTCACATGTGTGCAGCATGAGGTGAAAGGTTTACAGTAGGTATGGAGTTGCACTTCAATAATTACCTTTCTGTGTCTGGGCCATTTTTGGCTATGATCATCTTCAATTTTCCCAGCCCTCCAACAGGTGCTCTGTCTGTGCCTGTTGTAAACTGTAAGAAGAGTCTTTTCTGTTCATCTGTAAATGAATGAACAACTTCCCAGAACTCCCTAATGAAAAAAGATACAATACTAGTTTTAATTTGACATTATTACAAACACAAGCTCATTGTTACTACATCATTAAGGACAATTTTACAGTTAACATTAGAGATACCAATATCATCCGAAATATATTTTATTTACCATTCTTCCATTACTCTGTTTACTTATTCCGTACTCAACTTTGTGAAGGCAAGGTGGTAACAGATTTAGATTATAAGAAAAACATGAACTGAAGTAAAAAAAAAAAAAAAAAAAAAAAAAAATCAGACTTAAAAGCAAGAATACAAATGTACTTTTCTTTCTTTCTTTCTTTCTTTTTTTTTTTTTTTTTGGTTTTTCGAGACAGGGTTTCTCTGTGTAGCTTTGCACCTTTCCTGGAACTCACAGAGATCCGCCTGTCTCTGCCTCCCGAGTGCTGGGATTAAAGGCGTGCGCCACCACCGCCCGGCCACAAATGTACTTTTCATATAGTGTTTCTGAGCAAGAGTTACAATGGTATTTATACCACATGTAGTAACTATAAGATATACCTGGCTGACTAAAATCTATAAACTAAACAACGCAATAATCTTTATGTTACTCTAAATTCAAAAAACAACACACAAGCTCATAATGAACAATTTTGGTTTGCTTCAATTAGCTATCTGTAAAATGAGTATGTTTGAATTAGCTATCCATATAATGCATATAGCAATAATTTACAGCTAAGAAAATAAAGATTTCAGAAAAAATTCAAAATTATTTTTAATTGGCAATAGAGTATATTTTATGCTTTATATTTAAAGTTCTTTCCAAAATAAATAATCTTACAAGAGGGCTAAATAGATTGCTCAGTGGTTAACAGCACTTGCGGTTTAATCTGTTAACTCCTTCATGCTATATTTTGTCACCTCTACTAGCTCCATGACATGACATCCCACACTCAGTCTGTCTCTCTATCTCATACACACACACACAAATGTAAGAAAACCGTTATTCTGACATTAATCACATTATTTCCAAAATTTCAATATCCAAAAGCTTTATCAGATTTCCTGGCTTTCTTCAATCTATTATCATGATTCCTGTAAAACTAATACGCACCTAGAGAAAATAATAATGGTACACACATTCAACAGGAAACTGGAGTAGGAATTTGTGCAAGAATCCCCCATTTAGAAGGAAAAGCTCATACTTCCATTTGTAGACGTCGTTTTTGGGGGTTGGCAGGAGAAAAGTAGTCTACTGCAGTGCCAAGACTCCTCCTAGGACACAAAAGCTACACAGGAGCCATTGGCAGCTAATGGCTGTTGGAGAAGGGAAAATCAGATTTTCTTTGGGAGTGTGTCCATGGAGAGGTTGACCATGTTCCAGTACATGGGTTCACAGGCATGCATATTTGGGTCATTCTACTTCTAGAATAGGGGGATAGTTTTTAAAAAGAAGGCCTAAGTTGGGAAGGGGCTTGGGGAGTGCAGTAAATCTAGTAGGAGTTGGAAAAGGGTGTAAGGGGTAATATGATCAAAATACACTGTATATATATTTGAAATTTTCAAAGAATAAATTATTTTAAAAAGTTTAAAGCTGTATTGCAAGATGTATGGTTAAAATAAAAGCCTTCTCACACTCAAGGCTCTGATACTTGACCTAATCCATCATCAAAGGAGGCAGACATTCAGGTATCACTACAGATCACGGAGGAAGCAGATAAATCATGGTCACAGTGACCAGGTCTGGCTATGTTCCATTTCTGTAGTTGTTTTTAAAATAGCAAAAATCCTCAGAGGTCCATAAAATCTACTTAATGAAAACAATGCTGAAAGAGATCTCCTCTTCATGTTATACCCTACTAAAATCTTTTAATTAAAAAAGTATGTATTTAGAAAGCTCAAATAAAGTATCAAATAGATCATATCCTATTCACATTCTCCAAAATCTATTCAAATCAAAGAGAGAGACAGAGACAGAGACAGAGGGAGACAGAGAGAAAGAGTGTAATAAAAATCTATGCAGAGAATAAAACTAGGTCTTCAAGTAATAAATCTCCAAAGACAGAAGATAAACAGAGTTAGGGACCATACTAGGACCAAACAAAATGGCAGGCATAGGAAGTTGTGAAGAAAGGAGTGGCAAAGTTTTTCAAAAGGGATAGATATGTCTGATGAAAGGGATTCGAAATAAAATAAGATATAGTTAAAAACCTAGAGAGCACTGGATTGTGTAAAGCAGAACCAAATGTTAATGAAATATTGTACAGCAGTAAAAAGGGACCCCCTTCAACAGAGAAACCACTTAACGTGACTCTAGAATACTTTGCTCCCCCATGACATTTATTAACAGCAGGTCCAGGCAAAAAAATATAAAAAAAAGTAAATGAGAAAAAAATTTAATTTTAAATACAAATACAAATATTATGAGGAGTCCTGCAAATAAGAAATAAAGCTTTCTGGCATAGGAAAGTACATAAGAAAGACTGAATCATGAATAATTTAAACTTTAACATGAAAAGTTCAGCCACAAAGAATGCCATGGATCAAAAAAAAAAAAAAAAAGAGAGATGAATAAATTCAAATGGAAATGAAAATACTAGAAAATTCTGAAACACTATGCATAGGAACTCTGGAAATAATAGGTGATTTATGAATGAAGTGAGCAAAGGAGAAAAAAGAAGTCATTTCTATTTGACAATCATCCAGTATTTGTATCTGACATCAGTCTAAAAACAAAAGGCAAGATGGGGGCAGGTAAGGGAGGGGGAGAAAGAGAGAGGAGATAAAATAATTGAAACTAAAGAAATGCATATCAAAGTAGAATAGAAAAAAATTGTTAAGTACATTGACAAAACCTTTCACTTAGTAAAAACCCTAATAAATAAAGATAAATGGCAATGTAGAGGAAATACTGTAAATTTTTCTATCATAAGGACCAATGTCTTTAATGTGTAAGAAAAGGATATGTAAAAAAAGGATAAGGGAAAGGATATGTAAAAGATATTCCTATAATTAATTCAGCATTCATGAGGTGGAGGCAAAAGTTAGGCCTAGGCAAAATCTTGTCAAAACAAACAAACAAAAAGGAAAAAGATCAATAGCTGAACAATAAAATTAAAAATATTAATATTAAAAATACAGATAGTTAATACAGTGTCCATGTATTAAAGAAAAAAAAATACATGTCCATGAAGATTTAAAAACCTACATTGCATCAATACTTTGTGGCAGTAGTAGGAAAGCAAAAATGTTGCAGAAGTAACTTCTACATTAATGAGGGGTTGCTTTTGAGATATACTTAAAAGAAGATTATTTCTAGGTTTGTTCCTTGAAAGTCCTACCAGCAATAACATTCAATAGTAAATCATAATCCTAAATGCAATTCTCTAATCATTTCTTCGAACAATGTTTTATTCCAGGGTAGAGGATAGTAATGTTCAAGATAAGCTAAAATTTCAAACTTTAATGGAGTCATGTGTCATGTTAAAAATACAGTCCTAAAACACATACACTACATAAGAAAAAAAAAATCCATGAATTCATAGTACTTGAACACAAAAATAAACTCGCCTAACATTATTTAAATTACCACATTATCTCTTCATTTTCTCAAACGTAAATACATTTGACTTTACCTTTTCAACAAACTCCTTTCTTAAGGCAATAAAATAGTACTTGCTGATACAAAAAAAGATAGGAAAATAGGAGAATGACAGATGTAAAATGATCAAAGGAAACTGTTTTCTTAAATCGACATTTTTGTAATCTCAGGTTAAATGGTGAAATAATGGATTAAAGAAAGAGACAAAAATAAGATACATACAAGGCAAAGAAGTATCAAGTCACAGCTATTTTGCTTTAGCTCTACAATCTCTGTCAACAGAACAAATTTAATTAGAAAAATCAGACACCTACATTAATGTTTTATATCAGTCTACTGCAAATAAGACAGAAGGAAAATGAGGAAGGAGTTAGGGGGCAATGAATCAGCCAAGTAGTGTTGTAATGGTTCCTGCCCTGATACCCTTCAATGACAGATTGTGAACTGGATGGGTACAAAAATATACAAGGCTTCATAAGCCCAAACCACATATAGCAAATATGAACATTTCACTTAACAGAAATGTTTGCTTCTCATAATAAGAAACATTTTCTAAAGTCAAAAAGGCACAGTCTTCAACGTGACAGGGAAGTTTAAAGATAAATTTGCTGAAATGGAGAAACAAAGACAGAAAGAATTAAAGGAATGAACATGCAGGAGAAAGGAGGATGTGTTTTTATAAAAAGAAAAAGGGGACCGGGCAGTAGTGGCGCACACCTTTAATCCTAGCACTCGGGAAGCAGAGGCAGGCAGATCTCCCTGTGAGTTCAAGGCCAGCCTGGACTACAGAGGGAAATCCAGGAAAGGCTCAAAGCTACATAGAGAAACCTTGTCTCAAAAAAAACAAAAAACAAAAAAAGGAAAAGAAAAGAAAAAGGGAAGGTGAATTAGTAAGTAGCTGAGCAAATAAAGAACATAATACAGGAACTAACAGTGGTACCTGTCAAATCATACATCTAGAAAAGGCAATTTTGGAGATCTAGAGACAGAATTAAGAAAAGAACTGAAGAACTGGGGCAACAAAGACAGAAAAATTGAAAGATGCAAGAGGAAGAAGAAACATGACATTTAAAGTGAAGAGTGCTTTTGAAGAGGCTAAGAGGAAAATTGTAGATGTGAGGGAAAAAAACAAAGATACACAGTCTCTCTCTCTCTCTCTCTCTCTCTCTCTCTCTCTCTCTCTCTCTCTCTCTCACACACACACACACACACACACACACACACACACACACACACACACACACACAAATGTAAAGAGCATAGCCCTGAAAAACTCAAAACTCAGTTTTGACAAAGCAGAAAGGCAAAGAAGAAAAGTCAAAAGAAAACAGATGAGACTGAAAGGAGACTGAAGAAGGAAAAAATTCATCTACTGAATCAAGGAGAAGTAAGGTACTGGATGATTCCAGAGATGTTAAAAACAATATCGTATACTAAGACAGCTGGAAATTAATTTTTAAGAAAACTAAAGCCAAAAATGGAAGAAGAAGAATGATTAACAAAGGAGCAACAGGAATACAAGCTAGAAACAGAAAACAAACGAACAAAAACAACAGAGAACTAAGACAAGAAATGGGAAAAGAGGAAGAAAACGAAACCTTTTGACTGAGCAGAGAATATGAAGAACTAATCAAATTAAAAGCAGTAGTTCTATCCACACTAAAAACCCTAAAAAAAAAAAAAGGTTGAAACAAGTTAATATTTCTGAAAAATAAATACAGAAAAGAACAAGCAAAAAGGACTGCAATTGAATTTGAAATTAAAGAGAAACAGAAAACTTTCACAAGGCAAATGGATCCAAAACTTGCAAAGAAGAAATGAAGCTCTACTCATAAGGTGAGCATGAAAACTATATTTGAACAAACTGCTAAGGAAAGAGAAGCACAAAGAAGAATTAAAAAACAAGAGTTACTAACTCAGTTTGACATAAAATAAACTGAAGTAGTCCTACAAAAGAAAAAAGTTGAGGAGAAAAAAGGGAAGTAGCACTATGATTGACTTCACTGTGAAAGATGAAGAGCAAATCAAATCAGAAGCTCAATGTTTCAAAAAGCTGGAAAAACAAGCCGGGCGGTGGTGGCGCACGCCTTTAATCCCAGCACTCGGGAGGCAGAAGCAGGCGGATCTCTGTGAGTTCGAGGCCAGCCTGGGCTACCAAGAGAGTTCCAGGAAAGGCGCAAAGCTACACAGAGAAACCCTGTCTCGAAAAAACAAAAACAAAAACAAAAACAAAAAAAAAAAAAAAAAAAGCTGGAAAAACAAAAACATATCAATTGTATATGTATACCCCTTAGATTTAAAGTAATAGGAGCACCAGAGCCAGAAATTCCAAGGTGATCTGAGATAAAAATATTGCAGGATGGAGAATATGGCCAGTAGATTGAAAGGAGAAGCTTACTGGTATTATTTACCAGAAGAAGGAAGAACATATATGTAAACTAAACAAAAATAAATGTTATGTAGCTAGCTAGTTAGTACTTCTATTTTTACTGTACAAAGTAAAAATTGACACTTGATGTTTTCTCCATGGGGTGGGAGAAATCATTTTTCTCTTTTCGAGTAGACAACAGATGGGCTTCCTTTCCTTCCCCCTTCAGTACTTTCTCTAAGTTTCTTACTATATACATCTTTTCGATGAGGAGGCCAAAAAACAAAAAAAACAAACAAATAAGGACCAGAGGTACCACTATATTGACTTGCTAATTCCTTTCTCTAAGTCTTCAAAATAGAAGTTCAACTAAATAGACATTTTTACAAATGAACATCAGATTTATCATTATGCTGTGTAGAAGTCAAGAAGTATTTAACAAGGGTGAAAAATTTATTCATTTTCTCAGAATTTAAAACGCAGGCTGTGGATTTCCCATGTTTATAGCAATTATACTTACAGTATATATTATTTTGAATTAAAAATTAATTTATGAGCATTTACATAAAAAATTAATCTAACATAACAGATAATGACATTGGAACCTATCAATATGAATGGCCCCTTTTTACCATAATAGTATGTAATTTTGACTGCTACAGTTTCAAAGTATTTCTGAAGAAGATATACTGATGGAGTATCATTCTTTTCATGGGAAAGGAACATAGAAAGCAACAACAAATCAAAAGTGACTTTTAAGAAACAATTGCCAAACACAGCTTGCAGCTTTAAAAACATGCATAGCATGTAACATTCACAAATGTATAGTGTGGTTCTACTGAACACATTACAAGAAAACTATTTGCATTGCATGGAGGAGCAAAGACTTCCAAATAATTGAAGGCCTCAAGATCTAAGAGAATTAGATATAGGAAAAAGTAATACAATTTTTAATTTAAAATTCGAGTAGACTTGGAGAGGTTGTTCAGTGGTTAAGAGTATCTGCTGCTGTTGCAGGAGTCCCAGGTTAGATTTACAAGACCTACAATGAGGGCTCATAACCATCTTCAACTATAGTGCTAGGGGATCTGACTCCCTCCTCTGGCCTCAGAAGACACTGCACACACATTGCATGGACACATGTAGGCAAGCCACCCATATACATAAAATTAAAAAACAACTCTATCTTTAAAAGTAAGTCTATAAATAATTAGTTATTGTGTTCTTTTATTGAGTTGTCTCATATTTTAAATTACTGAAAGGTAATTTTATTCTACAATGTAAATTGGTAATAAAGTTACTTTTTAAAAAAGAAATGAAAAACAAAACTGGGGATTAAAATAAAACATCACACACATTTTATTACAAAGTATATGCATGAGAACTTTGTCCATTTAGAAGATATCGAGATGAAAACTATAAAAACATGAAAACTAAGGCTATAAACATAATAAACTATAAGTAAAATTTTGAAATAACAGAATCTATGAAAGAACAACTAGTTCAGAAACGCAAAGTATAGAAGACATTAACAGAAAGCTTTAAAATATGTGAAAAAACTAAGGTATTAACTAGAAATAAGTTTTTAAAATCATGCCAAATATAAAGAAACTAAAGCTAAATTTAAAAATATACATTAAGGGTAAACATAAAAAATTTGCAATCTTTTAAAAACCTAAGACAGAAAGATTAAAAATCAAAGAAGTTGCACCATGCTAGACATTCTTTCTGGTTACTAAGCACTGAAGATGATTCTGCTATGACTAGTTCTGTCCCTGAAATGCTATCCTTTGAGCATTAGAGACCCTTAGGTAAGCCGAAGATAAACACATGGGCTGGGAACCCCACCAGCCAGTCAGCAGCAGGCAAGACTCCTGCAGTCATGCCACTCTACCACCTTCCCTGCAGCATCAAAGGCCCCCCAGAGGCACAGGCTCCACCTACACCAATTGGAGGAAGAGCAGTACAGATATCACCTGCACCATTTGGAGGAAAAGTCAACACCTGTACCTATAATTACTCCAAACCCAGCAGTGTAAGAATAAATTCAACAACTTAAAGGGCAATATGGCACCACCAGAACCTAGTGGTTCTATAACAGCAAGACCTGAATATCCAAGTGAAAATGAAGCAGAAAAAAATGACCTTAAAAATAACTTCATGAAGAGAGGCAAGAGGGATTATATGAGCAAAGGGTGGTCAAGATCATGATGGGGAAATCTACAGAGACAAATGAACCAAGATCACAGGAACTCACAAACTTTAGAAGGACAGCTGTGGAACCTGCATGGGAACAGACTAGGCCCTCTGCATATAGGAGACAAGTTGTGTAGCTAGGTCTGTTTGAGGGGCCACTGGTAGTGGGATCAGGATCTATCCCTGGTGCATGAGCTGGCTTTCTGGAGCCCATTACCTATGGTGGGATGCCTTGCTCAGCCTTGATCCAGGGAGAAGGGGCCTGGACCTGCCTCAACTGAATGTACCAGGCTTTGCAGACTCCCCATGGGAAGCCTTACCCTTTTGGAGGAGGAGATGAGGAGTGAGTCAAAGAGGAGAAGGCTGGGGGAAGAAAGCAGAAGGAGGAGGGATGAGAGGGGATCTGCAGTCAGTTGGTATGAAAAATGAATTTAAAAAAATACAAAAAAAAAAAAGAAAAGAAAAGAGGCACTTAAAGAGGAAATGAAAAATTCACCTGAAGAAGTGGACAAGACAAACAAAAAATTGGAAGAAATCAATAAATCCCTTAAAGAAAGCCAAGAAAAAAAACAATCAAACAGGTGAAGAAAACAGTTCAAGACTTGAAAACTGAAAGAGATGCAATAAAGAAAACACAAACTGATGGAATGCTGGAAATAGAAAATCTGAGTAAATAAACAATGAACTACAGATGCAAGCATAACCAACATAATGCAAGAGATAGAAGAGAGAACCTCAGGTATTGAAGACATATTGGTCAAAGGAAATGTTAAATCCAAAAAACATCCAGGAAATCTGGGACACCATGACAAGACCAAATGAAGGAGAATTCTAGCTAAAAGGCACAGAAAATATATTCAACAAAATCACTGAAGAAAACTTTCCCAACCTAAAGAAGGACGTGCCTGTGAAGGTACAAGAAGCATACAGAATACCAAATAGACTAGACCAAAAATAAAAAAGGACCCTCGCCACATAATAATCAAAACACTAAACATGGATGATAAAGAAAGAATATTAAGAGCTGCAAAGGAAAAAGCCCAAGTAACATATAAAGGAAGACCTATGAGAATTACACCCAACACCTCGAAGGAGATTATGAAAGCCAGAAAGTCCTGGACAGACATTTTTCAGACACTGGGAAACCACGAATGCCAGCCCAGACTATTATACCCAGCAAAGCATTCAATCACCATAGACAGAGAAAATAAGATATTCCATGACAAAACCAGATTTAAACAATGCCAATCCATAAATCCAACCCAACAGAAAGTATGAGAAGGAAAATTTCAACCCAAGGAAGTTAACAACACCCACCCATTTTCATATTCATCACAAGAAAAATCCATCAAGATGAAGGCCCCAAATACAAGAGCACCACATTTGTAAAAGAAAGATTACCAAAGCTTAAAACACACATCAAACCCCACACACTAATAGTGGGAGATTTTAACACTCCACTCTCATCAATGGATAGGTCTGTCAGTTGGAATCTTAACAGAGAAATAAGGAAACTAACAGATACTATGACTCAAATGAACTTAAGAGACATCTATAGAACATTTCATCCAAACACAAAAGAATATACCTTCTTCTCAGGACCTCATAGAACCTTCTCTAAAATTGACTACATACTCTGTCATAAAGCAAATCTCAACAGATACAAAAAAAATTGAATAACCCCTGTATCTTATCGGATCACCATCACTTATAACACCACAAATCACATAAAACCTACAATCTCATGGAAACAGAACTATTGACCTGAATCACCACTGGTTCAAGGAAGAAATAAAAAAATTAAAGATTTCCTAGAATTCAATGAAAATGAGAGCACAACATATGTAAACTTATGGGACACTGAGAGCAATGCTAAGAGTAAAGTTCACAGCACTAAATACCTGCATAAAGAAGTTGGAGAAATCTCACACTAGCAACTTAAACAGTGCACCTGAAAGCTCTAGAACAAAAAGAAGCAAAGTTACCCATATAATCAATAGGAAATAATCAAATAATAATCAAACTGAGGGCTGAATCAATAAACAGAAACAAAGAGTTGGTTCTTCGAGAAAATCAGGGAAGGAGATAGCATGATAGATGAGGACATCATGGGAAGAGGAAGGTTGCCAGGACTGGTCTACTCGGGTGACCAGTCTAGCGAATACCCTAACTGTCATCATAGAGCCTTTGTCCAGTGACTGATGGAGTCAGATGCAAAGATCCATGGCCAGGCACCAGGCTGAATCCAATCGATGAGAGAGAGGAGGGATTCTGCAGGCAGGGGACATCGAGATCATGATGGGAAGACGTGCAGAGATGACCAGGCACACTAGTGGAAGCCCATGAACTGTAGACTAGTGGTTGTGGAGCCCCAATGGGACTGGACTAGGCCCTCTGGATATGGAAGACGGTTGTAACTATTTGGGGGGCACCCAGGCAGGGAGTTCAGGATCCATCCCTGGTGCATAGGCAGGCTTTTGGGAGCACGGTGCCTGTGATGTGACGCTTTGCACAGCCTTGGTGCAGTGGGGGAGGGGCTTGGACCTGCCTAGGCTCAGTGTGCTGGACTCTGCTGACTCCTCATGGGAGACCTTGATTTGGGAGATGTGCAGTGGCTTGGGAGGGAGGGCTGAGAGGTGGGAGGAGGAAGGAGGGGGGATCTGTGGGTGGTATGTACAGTGAATAGAAAATTTAATAAAGAAAAATGAAAAAGAAAGAAAATCAATAAGATAGACAAACTCTTATCCAAACTAACCAAAAGGCAGAGAGAATATCCAAATTAACAAAATCAGAAATGAAAAGGGGGACATAAAAATAGACACTGAGGAAATGCAGAGAGTCATCAGGTCATACTTCAAAAACCATGCAAAAAAAATTGGAAAATGTAAAAGAAATGGACAATTTCTGGATAGGTACACTTACCAAAATTAAATCAAGATCACATTAACAACTTAAATACACATATAACTCTCAAGGAAATAGAAGCAGTCATTAAAAGCCAAACCAAAGGGGGAAAAAAAAAGCTAGGACCAGATGGTTTCAGTGCAAAATTCTACCAGAATTTTAAAGAATAGCTAATATCAATACTCCTCAAACTATTCCACACAATAGAAACAGAAGGAACATTGTCAACCTCTTTTTATGAGGCTACAGTTACCCTGAACCACATAAAGATGCAACAAAAAAGAATTACAGACCAATCTCCCTCATGAAAAAAAATACTCAATAAAATACTGGCAAACCAAGTCCAAGAACAGATCAAAAAACTCATTCACCATGATCAATTAGGCTTCATCCCAGAGATGCAGGGATGGTTCAACATACAAAAATCTGTCAATGTAATCCACCATATAAACAAACTGAAAGAAAAAAAACCTACATGATCATCTCGTTAGATGTTGAAAAAGCCTTTGACAAAATCCAACACCCCTTCATGATAAAGGTCTTGGAGAGATCACATATACAAGGAACATACCTAAACATAATAAAAGAAATTTACAGCAGGCTGACAGCTAATATCAAACTAAATGGAGAGAAAAATCAGAGTGATTCCACTAAAACAAGGAACAAGACAAGACTGTCCATTCTCTCCATATCTATTCAATATAGTACTCAAAGTTCTAGCTAGAGCAATAAGACAACAAAGGAGATCAAGTGGATACAAATTGGAAAGGAAGAAGTCAAACTTCCAGTATTTGCTGATGATATAATAGTATACATAAGTGACCCCAAAAATATGAGCAAGGGGGGGTGGGTCAACATCATGATGGGTAAACTCTGCATGTGGGTGACAGTTGTGTGGCTTGGTTGGTTTGGGGGGGGGGGCTAGAAGTGGGATGAGGATTTATCCCTAGTGCACGAACTGATTTTTGGATACCATTCCCTATGGAGGATATCTTGCTCAGACTTGATGCAGGTGGGAGGGGCTTGATCCTGCCTCAACTTGATATGCCAGACTTTGTTGACTCCCCATTGGGAGGCCTTATGCTCCTTGAGGACTAGCTGGGGAGTAGGTAAGAGGAAGGGGAGAGAGAGAGGAAACTGTGGTTGGTGTGAAAATTGAAAAATAAAGAAGAGAAAAATCAGAAATGGGGAAAACAAAACAGAAAAAAACACATGGGCTGAGGTACTGCTAGGGGCACCAGCAACAACTAGCTGGGATATATATACACGAAGTATATATTCTATAACATACAAATAGCTGGGGAATGTTCTTTCTCTACTTAAAGACAAGATGTATATATACCTAAGTTGAGAAAAGACTTTGCAAGCAGTACCAGAAGGGATTTGCCAGAGCCTGAGCAAAATGAGATTAAAACAACAACAACAGTACAAATGAGAACCGAAGTGTGAGAACATCAGATAGTCAGTGGAACAATTTACAAAAGTGAACTACCCTAACAGAATAACTGCCTATTAAACAATTTAAATGGGATCATGAATCTCTTAACAGCTGAAATGTTCAAGATATGATTTAAAAAAAAAAAAAAAAAAAAAAAAAAACAACTTCCTATCAATTACTATTCATGGTACTGGAAGGTACTCTGCATACTACCAAAAGAGAACGGTAAACATCAATCAGATATAAACCCTTTGATCTACAAGAGTGATCTGCCTGCAAGATACACTGGTGCAATAATGGTACAAAGTTTGTGGGAATAACCATCTAATATCTGAATTGAATTAAGGAAGGCCTCCTCCATGAGCTGGAATCCATACCTAACATTGCTCAGGTGGCTATGAACCTGAGACTAAATAGCCTAAGAACCTAGGGGAAAACCAAGCACTACTGTTCTGCTAAAGGAATGCAGCAATAAAATGACTCCAAATAACATTCTACTACACTCATAGAGCTGTGCTGTGCTTGGCCACCATCAGAGAAGCTTCCCCCTGAAGCAGAAAGAAACAAATACAGAGAAAATACGCAGAGAGACTTTGGAACACTCAGCTCTAAAGGGGATGTCTTCATCAAATCACCTCCCCACTGGGAATCAGAGAACTCTATGGAAGGGGAAAGAGTATTAAGAACCAGAGGGAAAGGAGGACACTAAGGAATTAAGGCCTTTTTGATACAACAGAGTTGTTGCACATATGAACTTAGAGACTGTGGCAGCATGCACAAAGCTTGTCTGCTATGCACCACATGTGGTCCTAGAGCTTAAAGGAGAAGTGAACACATACAACCATCCCTAACCTAGAAGCGATCTCTAACTGATAGCCACTTGCAAATGAAAAACTGGCTTTCTCCAAGTGAGTCTCAATGGGGAAACAAACTACTCATATGGGTGAGCCCCGTGTCCATCAATAGATGGCCAACACAAACCTAATTCACCAGCATCTACAGAGGTTCTTCACCTCATAATGGTAAGTCAGGGGGATTCCCTCCCTACTTAAAGATCCTCTGATTATGTATTATGGCTTTATGTTTTGGGTTGTTATAAGATTACTGAGTATGCAAACAAGTGTCTCTACATCTATAAGTGTTTCTTGTGCCTTTTTTCTTCAGCTCTTTTTCTTGGTTTTGTCATATTCCAATTTGTTTTTTCATTTATTTTCATTTATTTTAATATTATTCCTCAGATGCCTGTTTGATTTCTTACAAGAGAAAGAAAAGGTGTAATCCAGATGGAGAAGTGGGAGGACCTGGGAGAAGTAGGGAGAGGGTGAAATTATAACCAGAATATATTATATGAAAAAAACTATTTTAGATAAAACAAAACAATAACAAAACCTTCAAAAGACAAAAATGAAACAAAAATACTAGCATACCAGAAACCAGGAAATGAAAACAACTGATGCCAACATAGATATCAATAAGATGTTTGAATTATCTGATAAGATTCTTTAATACAATTTAAGAATTATAAGCTTGGTCTCAGAAATAAAAAATAACACATAAGAAACATGTCAGATTAATATTTATTCCTGACTAAAGCATACATTATTTCAACACTAAAATTACAAGACAATGCTAGGAGAAACTAATACATAATAAATGGAAAGGTCTATGTCATGCTTGAGGTTTAGAGAATCCAAACTAGTGAAAATGACAATTCTCTATGGTGATGTATTGTGTTCCCCAATATACTCTGTCTCCCAATAAAATTTACCTGAGGATCAGAGGAAAAGGCTAGCCTAGTAACCACAGAAGTCAGACAATAGTAGCACACATCTCTAATCTTATTTTGGCAGGCAGGGGTCTGTCTGGATTTCTGTGAGTTCAAGGCCACACTGGGAAAAGTGTCAGGCATGGTGGCACATGCCTTAAATTCCAACACTAGTTAACCATGGAGGTCTGTAGGTCTGTACAGACAGACAGGAAGTGATAGACCTGGGCAGGAAGAGGAAATGATATAGCTGGACAGAGAGAGCAAATCAGATGGCAGAACAGCAAGGTATATAGGCGTGGGTAGACAGGAAGGAGCTCGCTCTTTGGAAGCTGTGAAGTTGGTGAAGTGAGGTTAGCTGTGGCTTTCCCTATTTCCCTGATCACTCAGGTAAATTTTATTGGGAGACACAGTATACTGGGGGACACAATACATCACCACAATTATCAGATTGATTTATTCAATCAAAGTAATTCAAATCAAAATCTCAAAGGAATTTTACTCTATCCATGTAAAATTCAGAAACAGATTTTAATATTTCTATGGAAGTAAAAACAGTAAAAGGAATTTAGAACAAGGAAAAAGTAAAGGTGGTCACTCACACCTTCTGAATTAAAGACCTGTTCTATAATGTAAAGAATCAACAAGATGTGAATCTGACCAAAAGACATAAGAATACTCAGAACAGAATCTAATCTAGAATTAACAAATAATTCATTTTCAACAAAAAAGAAATTCAATGGGGAAAAGAAAGCTACAAACTAGAAGAACACATGTATAACATGTTAGTAACAATCTTTTATCAAGAATATATTTTAAAAGAAAAAAAATCGCCGGGCGGTGGTGGCGCACGCCTTTAATCCCAACACTCGGGAGGCAGAGCCAGGCGGATCTCTGTGAGTTTGAGGCCAGCCTGGGCTACCAAGTGAGCTCCAGGAAAGGCGCAAAGCTACGCAGAGAAACCCTGTCTCGAAAAACCAAAAAAAAAAAAAAAACATAATCAGTGAAAAATGGGGAAGACAATTAACAAAGTAACGTCAAAAAAAAAAGTGAAGCCAGTTCAACATCATGAGTCATCAGAGATATGCAAATTTAAACTACAACTGAGATTTTATTTCACATTCCTCCAAGAGAACTAAAGATCAACATGACCAAAGACTAAAAGAAATATAGAGCTGAGAGCTCTGATACTGCTGGCCATCCTAGGGTGAAAATGGCACTATCATTTAGCAAAAACAAAAACAAAAACAAAAACAAAAAAAGAACAAGCTAAAAAGCTTAAAACACAAACCTCCACCTCCTATGTTTGTATAAGAGAAATGAAAACATTTCAACAATAAGACTGGATAACTTTATTTGTAATAGTTCTAACCTCAAGAAAATCTAATTGCCATCAATAATAGGAGATTGGATAAGCAAACATCATACATTCATCTAAAACATTACTTTGCCATAAAAAACTCACAATGTAAATCAGAGTAATAACATGAATAGATTTCAAAAATGACTCCATATATATTTAATTCAATAACACCCCCCCTAAAAAAAAAAAAAGAAAGGGAAAAAAAACCCACTGTTACAGAAATCTAAACAGTGATTGCCCGTAGGAAAAGGAATTAACAGGAAAGAGCCACAGGAACTTGGATAATAATCTGTATCTTGCCGTTGCAAAGGTGTAATTATCTGAATCTCCAAATTGTCCAGTAAAGTTCTGCATATTTCACTGTACCTAAAAGCTACCTTACACATTAGTATCACCATTATCACCAACACCATATTCATAATGTTTAGATAACTACTGTTTAGAGAGCAATTAAACTATTATAAGATTTTGGTAAACAAAAAAATTGGTAATGAGAAAGACTCATTTATTATGAAAGGTATACAATAAAATATATATCTCTAATTCTAGAAAAGCAAATATTGATGAGCACTACAGATAATACTTATCAATACTCCAAGTAATAAAATGTGGACTAAAAATAACAATATTATCATCTGATAGCACTAAATGATTTAACAAAGTCATCTATCTTCATCTAGGGCAAAAATTACTAAAAGGCAGAGATGGTTAAGTTTAAAGTATCTCTACAAGGAAGTAGAAATAAAAACTTATTAGGTAGGAAAGAAATCAAAAACAGAGCTGAATCAAGCCTTTGAAGTTGAAATTATCCATTAAAAGATAAATTGCTGGGGCTGGAGAGATGGCTCAGCAGGTAAGAGGACTGGCTGCTCTTGCAGAGGACCTGGGTTCAATTCTTAGCATCCACATGGCAGCTCACAACTGCCTACAACTACAGCATCTGACACCCTCATACATATATACATGCAGGCAAAACATCGATATACATAAAATTTAATTAATCAAAAAATAAAAAAACAGCTATCTCTAATCTCAAAAGGGGGATGGAACATTAGAAAAAAAAATCTCTGAAGTAGAAAAAAAGGAAACAGGTAGAACTTTTCCAAATGAAAAATATATGCATAAAATCTTACTTATGCATTCTGATTTTATAAATTCTGAATACACAAGATAATTACTAACAACATACCAGTATTGTAAAATTTTAGGGCAAAGGATTATTTTAGTATTTGACTCCTACTAACTATAAAGTCCAATGAATGATTTCACAGTATTTATAGTGACAAAAATTAAAAAAAAAAAAAAGTTGAAGTAGTTTCACAGGATATGAGATACCATAAACTGTTAAGTTTGAACCATTGTTACTGCTGTAATTTTCTTGCCATCAAAGCCTGAATTCACAGATAATCTTAAGATATGCATGACATAAGAATGCAATTGTCACAAAAGCATAAAACTTTGATTTCTAAGATAATTTATTCAGAAATAACAGTCCAAGATACTTCTATTGGTCTAAAATGAAATGTACTGTAATGCTAGTTTTCTCATATTAATTCTCTGAGAAGGCCTATCTTGGATCAACATTATTACAGAGATATAATATAATATATATGTTATGATAATAATAATATTATATGATAATTATAATAACAATGTCATGATATTCCCATTAAGGCTTTACTATTACCATGTTATTTCAATCCTTTTATGAATAACCTTTGAAACTGAGTTTTTAGGAGCAATATGATTGCCATTAGTAAACACACTTGTGACAGCTGTTAGAAAGGGCAAAGCAACAGTAATCTTCTACAAACCTAGTTAAATAATAACACTGTAATATAAAATTAACAAACATAATGTATCATTACTAGACATAGTTAATATGCATTCTGTTCTTCACATACTTGAGTCTTACAGCTCTAGAGGGATCTTCCAGTTTAAATGCCTCTGAATTTACAACAAATAGTAGATGCTAAAAGGGCCTCTCTGTCATTTTGACCAGTTACATTAGTGGATCGGAAACCCATCTTTCAGAATTGGATATTACAGAGAAGTAGGAACAATAACCAAGGGCATTTGGCTAGAGAAAGACAGTATCAGTGACACTGTTCTGAGAATTGTTCAGAAGCACCAGTACATATCATTCGTCCCAAATATCTTAAAGCCCAAAAAATGTACCATTTTACATATTACCAGAAATAAACCAAAAGCAAGAGAAAACATGAGACTCATATAATCAATTAATTAAATAAATCATTAGATTGTATGAAAACTGGTAATATTAATACAGGTCTATTTTTACAGATGAGAGCCTTTGAGCTAGCTTGTTTGGGAAGCAATACCGACAGATACAGGTCTGAATTACAACAGTACACATAAACTTCTTTGATGAATAAAATCTTTTTAAGAATAAAACACCTCACCTAATCAAAACAGATTCTCTGGTATAGCCACCGTCATATTCTGTAGTTTCTTCTAGTGCCTGGAAATCTAGATTCTGAAAATTATAGAAAAAAAAATACACCTTAACATTTACAGCAAACCATTAAAAAAATAAAATGAGGGTTTTTTGTTTGTTTGTTTTTTGTTTTGCAGATGTCTTTCTTACCCGGCTTCCACATATAAGCAATTCAATCTCTTCTGGTCTGAATAGGTACTTTAAGGGAGATTCATTAGTCACCATATGAAAACCTCTGCGAAATGCTTTGAACTGTTTTTCTACTGATTTATTGAGAATGTAGTCAGAATAGAGATTGACAAATTCCTGTATAAACATTAAAAACAAAAAAATCACATGCTATACAAGTACAAGTGAACACAATTAGTTATTAGGTTTACATAGGTGCTTTTAGCTCCACCCAAAAGAAATCCTTCAGGAGTTTTTTAAAAATAAGTTAAAAAAATAAATTTTGGAGAGATGGGTCAGAAATTAAGAGCATTAGCAACTACTCCCAGCCACTAGCATGGCAACTAACAACTATCTGTAACTACACTTCCAGGATACTCTTCTGGCCTCCATAGGCAATACATGCAAACAACCCACCAACATATATACAGGCAAAACATTCATGCATATGACAAAAGTCTTAAAAATATTAATAAAATGTTGTATATACAAAGAAAGATACTTTCACAATTCCTCACTTCTGATAGATACTAATCTATAAATAGGTCATATACAAGAATATATAAATTATGATTCTGAGAGTAAATTAAATAGGAATTAATATAAAATATAATTTTATAACAAGATTAATATAAAAGATTAAAATGACTTAATATTAAAACAGAGCCTCAACACAATGTTTCAAAGTCCCTTAACTAAGTTTGCAAATATAAGTTTAAGATATGAACACTGAATTTGAGCAAACCACAATCTCATGTTTTCTACTAGAGACTTTGGTAAACTACCTACTGTATCCAGTTCAGCAAAAACACTATTTGTTGGTAAGCTAAGCTACTCTATTAAATTACAAAAATGTATTCTGTGTTCTGACACTGTAATATTTTACCAAAAAAGTAGTAATATAAACTTACATATTTCTTAAAAGTTAAACTATTTATTGTAATTTTCTTATTCTGTTCAGTTATTTCCTGTTCCTAAATGAATACTGTTTTAAATTAACAGAAACTAAATCCAATGAAAAGAATAATTTTCAGATGTATAATTAAATTTCAAATGGGAAATATGTATACACACTAAATGGGACCTTAATCACTTGGGCCATTACCTCTACAGTTTAATATGGTAATGCCCTGTTTTTGGTGTTACACTATAGTTATATTTACCCATTCATTCTGTCCTAGTTAGTGTACTCTCTCTAAAGAGGGATTAGAAACTAATTATATATACTGACATTGGCTCTTATCTAAGAGTTAGCAAACTGTACCTTTACTATCTACATAAATTTGTTTATGTGATTTTTTTCTGTTACTACTTCAAGCCATATTAAATAATTCTTTGAAAACTGCTTTGAAATTACATATTTACAAAACAATGTCAGAAAAATTTTATTACCTTCCTGTTTTCATTTGTAATTGGAATTTTATCACCATTTTCCTTTAGATCATACATCATTGGGTTACCAAAGAGATCTGTTTGTGATATCTGGAAAGTGATCATCATATCATCTTCCACATTCCCTTCATATTCCAATAAGTCCTTTAAACTCTGATATAAAACCTATTAATCAGAAAGAGCAGTGAGGCTACCAAATGACTTGTAAAAGACATTTTAAAAAAGAGAGACAGTGTAACAGCTTGTTTTCATTCCTTTTAGAAACAATTTGTCAATAAAAATGAAGCCAAAATTATTCCTCCATCTCCCAAATAGTTTATTAAGGCATAAAGACTGTCACTGAGCTGGGCAGTGGTGGTGCACACCTTTAATCCCAGCACTCGAGAAGTAGAGGCAGTGGATCTCTGTGGGTTCGAGGCCAGCCTAGTTTATAGAATGACTGCTGTAACAGCCAGAGCTACACAGAGAAATCCTGTCTTGAAAATAGCAGGAAAGAAAAAAGGGAAAAAAAATTGTCACTGTCACTGATAATGTATCAATCTTCGTTTAGAAATTCTTCAAATCGTCAGCTCAGCAACATATTTCATACTGGGCTCTAGAACATCTACAGTGTCTCCAGGCTGGAGGCCAGGTACACAGAGAAAAAAAAAACCACATCAGCTGTATCTATCAAGGACCAAGCAATGCTCATTCTACCAGGCAGTCATAGGTTACATTGAAAACAATGTTTACAACATTTAACTATGCAGTCAATCAAAAGTTGCTTGATGCAATCTATAGAAACAATACTCTAAAAATTTAAGTGTTCATTACTTAAACAGATTAAAAGAATTTTTACCACACTGGTTAGCAGTATGTATTGACAAAAGATCTCCCCCCAAAACATATTTTTATATGAATTAAGATGTACTTCTATATTTATATAGCATCTTAGAGACTATTTAAAGAATGACAAAGAACTTACTGGGTGAGAGTCTCCCAAGTCACGAAAGGTTCCTTTTTTCCCCATTAGCTTCCTGTAGACAACCATGGGAAAATGGACATCCAGTATACAGTTATTGTAAATAGCCAGACCGAGGACTATGCCAATCAGAGTAAACTGACCCTCAGTCTCAAAAGAAGATGGATTAAACCAAAATAATTTTGTAGCTTCATCATATGTGAACATACCTATAAAAATAAGTTTTAAAATAATTTGTACTTTTTGAAACTCTACAAATTTAAAAATAATTTTGACAAAAAAATAACAGAATTTTAATGGAGTAGATTTTAGTTTTTGCTATTACATGCATGTAAGAAAACTGTACAAACATAGTATCTGATTATCATTAAGTGTATTAATTGGTGGAATACAATCCTAAGAACACAACAAAATAAAATAAAATGCAATCTGGGTAACATTTCAGGAAAGGTATTTTTAAAAAGCTTTATTAAATTATTCAAGGCCAGATTTTCATTGACTAATGAAAGGTTAATTTACAATCATATTTTAGCCACTTGACTGAAACTTACATAAGAAGCAAACTCATAATCAATTACAAAAATTAGATAAAGTTGATTAACTTTAAGTTACTTAAGATACATATCTAATGTGAGCTAATAGTTTAAAAAGGCAACTTTATAATCTTTCATCTTTATATGATCTTCATTATTCAAAACCAAACTTGAGAGACATTTTTCCTATCATCATTATTTCATCTACGGAGCAGTAATAGAGATGTCTTTTTTTTTGGGGGGGGGGGACATCAAAGATAAAAATATTTAAAATATATTCATATGCTTTTTAATTTTTCTAAGTTCATTTTCAGTTGCTTCTCAGGAAGTACTTGTAAATTAAGGACTAATATGCTGGGGGAGAAGGAATTGCACACATTAGCAGAATAAGGCAGGAGGAACATGAGTTTAAGGCCAGAAAGCACTAATATAAAATAAAAAGACTATCCATAACCAAAACCAAGACCAAAGGAAACAAACCAAAGTAGGTTTGGGAAAGAACGTTTTTCTAATGGAAAAAGATTATTCAAAACCAAATAAAACAGCATTAAAATGTACATTTAAGTTAATTTTGTAAGAATTTTGAAAAGATTTTAAAATGTTTCATTTTCATTTTCTATTTTAATGAAAAAGAAAACTACAATTTTCTCTCTAACCTGTAGGAGTATAAATGAAGTCTATGCTTTTTCTTGCAAATTAGTATTTGTGAAATGCTGGTTTTAAAATTATCCAATTTATACTTAAGTTCCACAGTTTTAAAAATATGTATACATTGTATGTGTAGTTATTTATTTGCAAGCCAAGTTATAGATCCATGGAGTATCTAAAACTTCAGTTGACAAGCAATAAATCTGACAGAATGTCACAAATGGATGATTTTGTTCTCAAGAACATTAAGCTATAAATTAACCAGAGTATAAAATTTATAAGCCATTAATCTCATGCCTTCAGTTGTTTCTAATCCACCATTCTAAGATTTTCCAAATTAAATTTACCAAAAATTGTTCTCTACTAGAATATTTGGCTAAGTAATCTAAGGAAGAACGTGAATATGTGAATGACAGATCAGTTCCTGAAGCATACATATTTGTTATCTGTAATAATTATACTCAATTCTTTTGTTATTTATCATAGCTGAGAATATTCTCAAAACAAGTTCATAATTCAAAAGACTAACATATCATAATCATATCACTAACACTTACCAATATCTGGATTAAAGATTTCCTCCACAACCAACTGAAAAAATTCTTTGGAAACACCTCCCTCATCCACTCCTTGTTCTCCTTCAAATTCCACATACAACTGCTTCTTCAAGTCTGCAGGATTTTCCATAGCAATCATCTCTAGCTGTTGAATGAAAAGATAAAGAAGACTGATGATAATAGTATAAAAGCTAAATGCAAGTTAAGTAGAAGAAAACAAGGAATATTATTAAAAGGAAACAATTTTGTTTCTGAATTAAAAACAAGAAACAAACTGACTCCCCCTCCAAAGAGTATGGTAGAGTGCTAGGGACATGGCTGATTAGGTAAGAGTACTTCATCTGCAAGCATTAAAATCTCAGTTTAAATCCCTAGTATCAATGTTAAACTCCTGGCATGGCCACTCATGACTGAAGTGTTACTTAACACCAGCAACATGGTGGGGAACAAGTCAGAAGATCTCTAATGTTTGCTGGTTAGACAGCTGGTTAGTCAAAATGGGTGAGCTTCCAGTTCACTCAATGATCTTATCTAAAAGTGGAAAACCACCTGACATCACAGACAGGCTTCCAAATGTTCACGCATAGGTACATACATCAGCACATTCATAGGCATTAACCACAAACATACACCACACAACACATACACACAAAACTACCACTAAAGAAAATAGTTACTTCTAACTTATTAACTAAATTTTCTATTATTATATTTTTATATATTAATATAATCCACAGAACAATACATGAGAACAAGTTGAGGCAGCAAAATACTTAATTGATTGCCTACTCACATTGTCATTTTAGCAAAACCAAGCATAGAAATGTGACCTATACACTGTTTACTAGTAGAAATTATAGTAGACCTATAAATAACTTATACATGGAAATGTAAAGAGTTAAGCCTTCATGCCGGGCGTTGGTGGCGCACGCCTTTAATCCCAGCACTCGGGAGGCAGAGCCAGGCAGATCTCTGTGAGTTCGAGGCCAGCCTGGGCTACCAAGTGAGCTCCAGGAAAGGCGCAAAGCTACACAGAGAAACCCTGTCTCGAAAAACCAAAAAAAAAAAAAAAAAAAAAAGAGTTAAGCCTTCTTAACCACCATGTTATAAGTGAAATAATTTCAATTAAGAAATACACACTGGAAAGCCAGATGTGGTAGTTCAGGCCTATGAGACAGGAAAATCATAAGTTCTAGGAAATCTTGGATTACATATCAAGACTCTGTTGTTAACATAATTCCCCTTTTGCCAAAACAAATTTATAGTTGTTGCCACTTTTCAGTGGATTATAATGTGGCATGCAATATCCACATTTTCACAAAGGCTGGTGAAACATACACTTCATATCTTAATTCTTCAGCTAACAATTAGCCAAAACTGCTCTACTAGCATTAACTTCAGTCTGCTATGAAATTAATATTAAATTCTAATGTGTTATGTTTAAAATGTAATTTATCTACTTAAACTTCACAGATAGTATTCATAACTAATTATTCAATATATTTTTAACATTGTTTCCAAACATGTTGGCTTTAAAAAAGTAACATAAAAGAAGAAAGCTTGGCAAAACAATATTTAAGGATGTTCAAGATTGCTTAACTAGTCCAAGAGGAATTTTAAAAGGGCTTTGAAAAATGTAAATGGCACTAGAGTAAGTATACTAGCTTCCTAAAGCAAATTCCATAAACAACAATAGTTTTTTGGATAAGTGTCTATTTAAAAAAAAAAAAACTAACTAGAATCTCATAAATTCAAGAATCTGGCCAGGCTGCCCTAGATCTGTTTTTGAAACTGTGCTGTAATGGTTTGCAACCACTAAGAAGTTTGAAAAAAAAAAAAAAAAAAAGACCCAACACATCAGAATGCATTCCAAAAGGTAATAGGACCTACTATTTTTGGCAAGATATATTTCAATATATAGGTATATATTTTGTTTAAAATGCTATATTTTTCTTAGTAGGAGGTGTAACCAAAACTTTTTAGGAAAAAACAAATGGTTCAAATTAATTCCTGGATATCTTCAACTTTGGGGTTCTAGGATACTATGATTTTTTTTTTTTTAAATCTGTCTTGTTCTTGTTTAATTCATTTGTATGTCTTCATGTGTGCAGATACGTATGTGTGATTACACCTCAGATGTTATCCCTCAGGACCTGTCCACTTTGCTTGTCAACGGAGAGTCTCTGACTTGCCTGGAAGATTGAAGATCAGCACAGGTTATACTGTCAAGAAGCCCCAGGCATTTGCCAGTACCAGTACCTGACTACCTAGTATCAGGGCTGCAATGCCCACTCCATTTTTCTCTTCTTTAACAGAGTTTTGGGGATTAAACTTGGATCTACTGTGAGCACTCTACTAATTGACCTATCTTCTCAGCTCACATACATCATTTTCAGGTCAGTATTTATTGAAAATTTATTTTTGAAGCACTATTTTGTTGCTGAATATATAAGAAACCAAATACTCTTTTATAAGTCCTAAATGTTACTACAGATTAACATTTAATTATTAAGCTCCCTAAATCTTGACAACTTTCTAATGTACAAAGAAAAAAGGTAATATTCTCCTTACTACAAGATGGTAAAAGTTTAAGAATATATAATTTCTATTAAGCATGCAAAATTGGTATGAACTAATATTATCCTTTAAAATATAGTTTATTTCTTAAAATCCACAATTTTATGTCCCCCCAAAAGATCAAAAGGTAGACTAGTTCTGAGACTCTACAGTCAAAAAAATATGTAGATTCAAAATTAACCCTGAAAATGGAAAAGAAAAGCACACTGACAACAGTGCTAATTGAAAATTTGTCTTAAGAATAACTTTGAAACTTTGAATTTCAATGATCCCACACAACATTACTATTACTGTGTGACCCATCTCAGTACTTTCTTCCAGTTCTCAACTTGCTAAGAATTTAAGAGATTTAACTAAATGTTTTCATTTGTTTTTCCAACACAAAAGCAAAACTTCTTTGATCAAATATTACTAAATAGGAAAAAAAAGCCCAATATTTATGCATTTGATTGCTTTTTCTATTAAAACATGTAAATTATTTGATTCAAAAGCCTGTTGGTATTCTTAGCCCATTATGATTCAAATAAGACAGTATATGTCTGTCCATTTCTATCAATCTCTACTCTTTTTTCCCTCAATACTGGTTACCAGAATAATACTGTATGTTCTATTTTGATCACTGAAAACGTAATTTTGTCTTTTTTGGCTTTGCTTTGAAATATAAAGTAAACATAATATAGTATCAAATAAATTAATATGTGAAGTGCTTAGATTAATTCTCTAACATTAACTCTGGCTATAAGCTTGTGGTTTCAAGTACTATCATTCTATTAATTTAAAAATGTTCCAGGCTCTCTACACATGGCAACACATGCATTTAAACCCAGCACTTAAACTCTGTTAGTTTAATGCTGTTTCATCTACATCGAAAATTTCAGGCCAGTGAAGGCTATACATTCATTCTCTATCTAAAATAAGATTAAAAAATAAATAAGTATTTCCAGTTTTGTCAGAATACTTAACCAGAAGATTTTTAAGACAAAAATTGTTCAGGAATAAGAGCAGAAGAAGTAGTATATAAAACTTATGAATTGGGGCTAGAGAGATGGCCTTAGTAGTTAAGAGCACTGGCTGCTCTTCCAGAGGACATGGGTTCAATTCCCAGCACCCACATGGCAGCTCACAACTGTCTATAACTCCTGTTCCAGGGAATCTGACACCTTCACACAGACATACATGCAGGCAAAACACCACTGTACATAAAATACAAATAAATAAATAATTTTTAAAAAGACGACTTTAATTAAAAAAAAATTATGAATCACTTTACAAATAAAAACTGGTTTGATTATCTACAATCACCTAGCAAGCAGATGGCTAAAATCAATTTACAGATGGAGCTTTGAAGTAATAAAAGGCTGACTAATTTAAGAAACAGTAATTCAGAGAAGAGAGGTTCTAATTCAGACAGCAAGCTTTAGACTACAGTTCAACTACTTCTCCACAGAAACTAGAGATAATACTTGTTTTTAGATTTTATGTGCCTTTTTACTTTCTTCTTTGGCTTTTTACAGTCTTATCAATACTCGCATATTATTTTCAGAATCAGGGCGTATTCGAAGGTTATGATTTAAAAATAGTTGGCAACTTAATTCTGTAGGTAGAAGTGTCCAATTAGCTATTTAAGAAGACCATTCTCAATGCGCCAAAGTGATTTTGTAAATTATTATCTTCTTTAAGATAATGCACTAGTAGCCTATCTTTCTAAAAACTGTGACAACAAAAACAAAACATATTTAACAATAACCACTGACAGAAGCCATTATCATAAGTCACATTAAATTTTCTTTTTCTTAAAAATAATAACCCTTAAAGCACACACACACAAAATTTAAGCCATCATTTTGTCAGTCAAAGAATAGTATAGGAATTAAAATTATAGTTATATTACTTTATATAACAGCTTTTATTTAAAACTGAATTTGTAAAATCAAGTTTTTTTTATGTAGTTGGGAAAATGAAAATTGTTGGAATATGTCAGATAATTTTCAAAATAATCTGTAAGCATCCTTGACCTCATTAATTATACAGCAATGGATTTTATATGTATTTATTTCTTGATATATAAAATAGATAGTATTGCCATAATAGACAGTTACTACTATTATTATACTGTATTAAAATACTGTGCCACTTCCTAACTCGGCTTCCTTTCTGATTAGGAATTCTTGCGCTTAATAACTGTTAAAATAATTTTAAATTCCTTAACTTTTAATTGGCAAGACAAATCCTAAAGAGATCATTTGTTACAAGGTGACCTGATATGAAAGTATTCCCAGAACTCTAAGTAGGATAATATATTGATGCAAAACATTCTATTCCTGTATCTTCAAAGGTAAAAATATTTTTCAAGTTCATTATTTAAAACATTTAGACATCCTGAGTTACTACCTCAAATCCTATGTTGACATAATTTAAAATAAAAGAAAAAAACTAGGGATTTAATTATTTAAGTAGAAGCAGCACTTAAATTAGTTCAATAGTGCTAAGACTCTCCAAGAAAGGTGTTTTATAAACTTTGGTAAATAACTCTAAGATAGTGATCACAAATGCAATTACCTTGATGAATTTATTTAAGTTTTTCATGATATCTGTAAATAAATAAAGACCAGTCTGTTGTGCCTTAAAGTTTAAGTGGGTTATAGCTGAGTCAAATGATTACATCTTAGGTTCTAAATCCAATTATGACATTCATTTCTGCAAATAAAAATCTCTCTAAAATTTATTTTCCTCACATGAAATAGGAGTTTAATGAATTTTAT
This sequence comes from Peromyscus maniculatus bairdii, assembly GCF_049852395.1. Taxonomy (NCBI): domain Eukaryota; kingdom Metazoa; phylum Chordata; class Mammalia; order Rodentia; family Cricetidae; genus Peromyscus; species Peromyscus maniculatus. The sequence continues at coordinate 69,065,704 of NC_134852.1, read as the reverse complement.
TATTTTACATTATTATATAATGCTAACCCTTTATAATTCTGACTATTTCATTTCTCATTCTCATTCTAAGAAATTAATTTGAAGATAAAGTGAGGATTCCAATCATTTCTATTAGAATAATTTTAAATAATACTAATTACCCTAAGCACAATTTAATTAATGAATGATTGATAGAATTAAATACAAAGCACAGAAAACCCCCATTATTAAAGCACTATAGGCCAACTGATTAAAAAAAATCTCAAATTCATGTAGCAATAGGTATTCATACTAATAGTAATTATGGAAGCTGAGTTAGACAATGCTTCTAGATCCCTAAATAAACAGGGTTAGTGACTCTGAGAGGAAATTGGGCAACAAGTCTCACAACTTTTTCTTTTAACCAACTTCCTTCATCTGTGTGTGCCAGCTCCTGGTTTTTAGACTTTCTTTTCCAGTTCTACATCTTAACCATTCCTTTTGATCTTCAGATTAACCATTTAAAATTCTATAATTTACTAAATTTAATCAGGTACTATAATACCATCAACTCCTATTTTAGTTACACTAACTTCATTATTCCTTTTAAATATTGGCAATATTCTAAGCATGTAAATTAACACAGCCAATAACCTATACATATAAACTGTACTAAGAGCCATTTCCCAAATATTGGTCTGCAGCATAGATGTACTTTGGTATGCTAAATATTTTGATATCTAACGTACAGACACCAAGGCTTCATATCAGAATCCCTAATCTGAATTGCTAAAAGGCAAAACCTTGATTTTTTGTTGCTGTTGTGTTTTTCATTTGGGCAGCTCTCTGTTTAGACTGTGAAATCAGTCTGAAGCAATATTGTCTCTTCCTTGATACAAAAAATCTTGATCTCCTACTCCTTTAAAAACAAAATTTTAAGATTGTATATATACTACATCCCTCAAAAAGTTTTGTTCAAAAGGGAAAGAGAACATATGTTAATTATTTACTGGGGAGTAGAGGGACACATGTAGCACAGCACACACTGGAGGTCAGAGGATAAGATTTGGGCTTCAGTTCTTTCCTACCATGTGCATCTAGGGGATAGTCATCAGGGTTGGTGGCAAGCGACTTTTACCCACTAAACCATCTCAGTAGTCTAAGGGGGAAAAAAAACAACCTTCCACACTAGAACTGTTATCATTCAAATGGAAGAAGGATTCTCATTTATATTTATTTCTACATTATTTTCTAAGCAATAAAAGCCAAAAATCAAGGCTTGGGAGAAATAATGCAGATTTTTTTTTTTTCCCCGCTTTAGTAGGAATAAAATAGTACTTTTTAAAAAATAGTACCTTGTACTTAATAAAATATTTCAAACACTAACTATTCTCTTGTCAACAGTTCCTCTAAAAGCACCAGTTAGGGAAGAGTTGTTAAGACTGATTTGAATTTAATAACACATGAAAGCAATGGACATACTTTGGTTTAAAAAAAAAAAAGAAATTGACCAGGGAATTTAGCACTCAAAGGGAAGCAGAAACAAGATAATCACAAGTGTAAAAAAAAAAAAAAAAAAAAAACATAATTATTAATTCTAGTTTACTGACCTCTCTACCTTCAAACTAGCAAGTCTAATTAATAACTGTTAAATAAGATTCAATATAAAAAAATCACATATGCAATCTTTTCTAAGCCTCATTTGTAAACTAAGGAAAAAAACTTATTATCATCTTCTCACCTCTTAAGTTTAGGGTACTGTAACTTTATTTATTTATTAATGATGAATTCATGGCAGAACTTCTCTTTTCTTCTCTATTCAGCCTTAATATGCAGTTCAAAATGATTAGGTAATAAGCAAGTGTGATCAACAGGAATTATTTTGTCAAGCATTTTATGAAAGAAAGCACAAGGCTTAAAAAACAAAAGGGATGCGTGGAAAATAAGACACGGAAAGAAAGCAGTTCATCAGTGGGGATCTTATTAAATACTGCTTGCTGTAAACGTCCTTTCTATTACTAATCTAATGTGACTTACTGTTAATATTGTTTGGGGGGGGTGTCATGAATTTGATCTCTAAGGCCCGTGTCTATACTTACATTCTAACCCTTTCACACTGGTATGTTGAAAAAGAAAAAGAAATCTGGGGATGGGAGTTAAAATGGTATAGGAAGTCGAAGAAGAGAGGAGGAAAAGTAGGGAAGGAAATGCTCAAAAAATACTATTGTTTATAACTGTACTGCATATCAAAGAGACAGGCACACAAAATTGATGAAGGCAAGGGCTTCTGCAAACTGGTACTAGTCAAGTACAGATATTATCTAATGAATTATGATTTATAACATGTCAACGCATAATTACAAAATTTACTGTTGATTTTATTCCAATACCTCTTTAGAGAAAGAATTTTTAATACAGAAATGGCTAAATTTCTCCTAAAACATAACTTTAAAAACTGTAAATACTATCTCAATTTTTACTGGTTCTTACCATCATTATATTATAGAAAAAAAGGAGAAAAGGAAGAAAATAACAAAGGAATCAGGTAAGAAAGGTAGACAATTTTGGTTAAGTCTGAATTTAGTTCAGTCTTATTACTTTTCAGATTTAAACAAATGCATACTAAAACAAAAATACATTTTCAAATAAATACTATTTGTTAGCTGTTATGCGTTCTTATTATTTGTTAGTGTATAAGGGTGATACTTCAATTAGAACAGTGCTAACTTTTACATCAAGTTCATAGACAAAGAACTAGCACTGACAAGAATAATTAACACCACAGAATAAAGACCTAAATTTGTTAAATATAATTCTGTAAAAATATGACTGGCAATTGGCAAACCAATTTTATTGCTTAATTGACAGGGACACTGCAATTCTTGTCACCTTTAGAAGAAAGAAACAGATAAGAAGCAATACCACTTGAAAAAAATTCAGGGAGTTAGAAGTACCTGACTTCCCAGTTAAAAATTCTAGATTTGACTGAAAAATTGATATCATTAATCCCAAAGTCTTCCAGAAGTCTCAAGACTTTTATTATTACAGTGAAGAAAAAAAAAAATCCTACAGTGTTATGTAAGACAGAGTGGCTTAGACTCTAAAGTCTTACTGACAAAATGAACCAAGCTATCTTGGTCATATTACCAAGTTCACAATAATGAGTTTTACATAATGAAATTTGGTAGGCACCTTTTATACATCTAAAATTCAGATTTTTGCATTACTTCTCCCCCTATATCCACTCTTAACACTAGGTATGACATTTCCCTTTGTCATGTGTTTCAGTATTCCAGTCTTTGAAGTCTTTTTCTTCTGAATGAAAATATATGGGGCTGGCTTTCAAGATTTAGAAAATCCATTCCTTTTTTTATTTTTTTCCTTTTTTGGTGTTTTGAGACAGGGTTTCTCTGTTTAGTTTTGGTGCCTGTCCTGGAACTCACTCTGTAGACTGGGCTGGCCTCAAACTCAGAGATCCACCTGGCTCTGCCTCCCAAGTGCTGGGATTAAAGGCGTGCGCCACTACCACCCAGCTGAAAATCCATTCCTTTTTAGTGCTTTTTAAGTGTGTGTGTGTGTGTATGTGTGTGTGTGTGTGTGTGTGTGTGTGTGTGTGTGTGTGTGTGTATGAGAGAGAGAGAGAGAGAGAGAGAGAGAGAGAGAGAGAGAGAGAAAGAGAGAAAGAAAGAGAAAGAAAGAGAGAAAGGGGAAGTGCATTAGTAGAAGTCAGAGCACATCAAGTATCAGTCCTTGCCTTCTACCTTCTGAGACAAGATCTAGTTATTTGCTACTTTATATAACAGGCTATCTGACCCACAAGCTCTAAGGGTTCTTCTGTCTCTACCTTCCATCTTGTTTTAGGATGTGGAATTATAAATGGTACTACCACATCCTGCTTTACACATGTTCAGGGAATCCAAGCTTAGGTCCTCATATTTGCACAGCAACCTTTACCCAATAAGTCATCTCCCCAGCACTATAAAATCTATTCTTCTTCAAAAAGAAAATAATCATTAGATTAGACAACCAATATAACCAATATTTTTGGTGAGTAGCAAAATAGGTGTAGTAATATAGATAAGAAATACAAACATGTTACTAAATTATAAGATTTTTTTTCAAAACCATAAATAAAATGAATACATTAAAATATGTCACTTTGTAGCTTTTAGTTTAATTCTGATTTTAAATAGCAGTCAAACTTACCCGGACAAGTGCATCATCTATGATATGATCACGTCTGACTTTGAGTCTCAAATATGGATTCAACTGCTGTCCTTGAACTAAGCTGTAGAGAACAGTGATTCTTCGTTCACTGTACATGCGAATTCTATTGTCATAATATAATCCCAAATTCTTTGTGACAGCATTCAATATAAAGGGACATGTCATAAAAGAGAATTTGTTCTCTGTTTCAACTTTGAAAAAGGTATAATCTTTATCCATTTCTAGAACATCATTCAGTGGTTCATTAATGAATTCTTCAAAGGAGATAAGTGGTTTTCGACAATCTAGAGTTTTAACACCAAGTTCAGTTTCTATTGGGTCCACCCGAGGACCTTTCTTGTTTCTTCGTTCCTCTCCCAAAAGCTCCTGCAATGTCAATTCACTGGAATCAGGTATGGGCTCTTCATCATCTTCCTCATTGTGATTTGTGTCCACTTCCCCTCCCACTACATTTGCATAGTAAACCATTTTCAAACACTTTGAAGCAGCAACAATGGAATCATCATCATTCACTAGATTTCGGCTATTAAATTCATTGCTTATGACTTTGAACGTAATAAGTTGCTGAAATGTTTCCATCATTCTCCGAATATGATCTGCACTGTATTTAGACCAAAGTCTAATCAGTTTTCCTTGAGCTTCAAGGGGTAGCTTACACATAGCTTTGCAAAATAATGGCAGCGCCATTTCCAGATATTCAGGACTGTGGAGGTTTCCATTCTCCATTACAATAATGAACAAATTGAGATAATTAGGATCTCGGGCATACACACTATGATATGTCAAGTCACATTCCACGTTAGGTGACAGATACACAAGTGCATTGAGAAAGGCAGTTTCTAAATTTTCATTAGCGAGCAATCTGGCATAGACCCTTCTAATAGCATCAATATCCACAGTCACTTCATCAGGACCCAATTTTGGTACATTGTTGTCTCCCTGTGAGCTATCACCCATCCTTGAAGAAGATGCTTCTGAGTCTTCTTCCATAGCAGCAGCAGCAGCAGAACATGCAGCAGCAGCAGAACATGCAGCAGCAGCAGAACATGCAGCAGCAGCAGAACATGCAGCAGCAGCAGAACATGCAGCAGCAGCAGAACATGCAGCAGCAGAACATGCAGCTTTTTCTTTTTCATCTTCATCTTTGTCTTCATCCTTTTCTTGAAGAGATTTCAATTCCTCCTTAGTATGTTGTTTGACTTTCCGAAAGCTCATAACCAATGCCTCAGCACTAGAAAAAATTCTTCCAATTACTCGAATTAAAGGGGAGTAATCCTCACTTTCTCTACATACGTCAAGAATTTCATACACTATCTCTTCAGTTAGGTAATTCACATCTAAAAAATGGAAAGAAAAAGAACATTTACTGTCGTAATATTATGTTTATTTTGTCATAAGTTACATAATAAATGTAAAATACCTAAACATTCAGAACTCAAAGGGCTAGAAATTGTAAATAATAAATCTAATTTACCTATCAACACACTACACTTAGTAATTCCTTTTTCATTCAAGTAATACCAACAACCTCACCCTTGGCATTCATTCAACAACATATAATTATTAATTATGTCATGTTGATTAAGATTTGCTTTGCAGCCGGGCGGTGGTGGCGCACGCCTTTAATCCCAGCACTCGGGAGGCAGAGCCAGGCGGATCTCTGTGAGTTCGAGGCCAGCCTGGGCTACCAAGTGAGTCCCAGGAAAGGCGCAAAGCTACACAGAGAAACCCTGTCTCGAAAAACAAAAAAAAAAAGATTTGCTTTGCAATCAAGACGTATTAGTATATAACTTTTATAAGTATGAACTAATATATATATATATATATATATATATATATGTGTGTGTGTGTGTGTTATTTCATCACTGTAGTATATTACAACCTTGATGAAGAGCTACTACACTGATATACTGAATGCATTTTTCCCTAGCATTGTTCACAAAAGATTAAGGAGGCAAGGTTTTATAACAGATGTTCCTTGGTCCCATCATATGCAAGCAACTTTTCCTACTTCTGTATATATTAAAATCAAGTGGCACACACCTTTAATCCAAACATTTAGGAGGCGGAGGCAGAGGCAAGCGGATCTCTGTGAGTTCAGACGAGTTCCAGAACAGCCACAGCTGTTACACAGAGAAACTCTGTCATAAAAAAACAAAACCTCCCCCACCCCCCACCCTCCCAAAAAACAAACAAACAAAAACTGATTCATTTTATGTTTTCCTCATTTCTTCCAGGGATTCTATTCTGTGACTACTACTCATACAAACTCTGAAGTATGACTGCTGCTGCTACTACTACTACTACCTGTTACCATAATTCAGGTCCTAATAACTCTTAAGAGAGCAACTGGAAACGATTACAAACAGCGGGTAGAAGCTAAGAAAGCAAAGGCCACAAGCACCAAAACTTATATCTATTTTCTCCCAGGCACAAAACTGGGATCATAAACTTCCTAGTTTCCCTCACCTTTACAGTAAATGTCACTTTCACCAAAGGCTTTACCCTTTCCGGGTAACAAAACACAAGACATTTTATCTTATTGGAAAAAGATGAATGACATTTTATATACTAAAATTTTAGAAATTAAATATCAAATAATGCTCAAAACTTAATCCTTTAATCAAGAGTATTATAATCATTAAATATTTAGGGGAGGATAATTTTATAGTTATGTTGCCAATTCATCCCTACCTTCACTGTGTCAAGTATTTCCTTATATACATTCAGCATGTAAAAATCCTTTTTTAAGAAAATTATTTATTGATGTTTACATCCTGGCCACAGTTTCTCCTCCCCCTCCTCTCCTCGCCTCTCTGTTCCCACCCCTGAATCCACTCCTCAGTTTCTGTTTAGGAAAGGGCAGGTCTCCCATGACAGTCAAAAAAACAAAGCATGCAAAAACCTTTCCTATGATTCCTACATATTATTCAAGGTACCTACTCAACAGTAAGAGACAATATAAAATTCAAGTCATCATTGACAGAATGGCTTCCAAAACATAAACCATGGAACAATAAGCATTATATACTGCAAACCTGATCTGTAGGCTGTTCCAAGAATATCAACACATTTGTTTTATGATCTTGAATTCTTTCTTTTAAAAAGAAGTGTTGTTCTTATATATATATATATATTTAATAGGGGTAAGGGGGCAGCAGACATGTGGTGGTGAGAGGATAACCTGAAGGATTTGGTTTTCTCCTTCTATAATGTGGGTCTCAGGCATCTAATTCAAGCCATGAAGCTTGGCAGTAGGTACATGTACCTATGAGCTAGTATGCCAATCCAAGGACTAACTCTTCAGTTTCTTGAAAATAAGTAAGTATAAAGAACTAACATTGAGCTTATTTCTCATTATAACTGGAAAATACTATAGTATCTTCTTTGATCATTCAAGTCTACCTAATTTTTCTCTAAAATGTAACCAAAAACATAGAAAATATCTATAATGAATAAAGAGCCTGTTAGGAGATGTTTGACCTACAATCCTACAATGTACCAATACTTGTTCTAATCAGTGTTTTGCTTGAAATGTTTAACTGACAACTCTCCTCTCTTCCCCACCCCTCTCTCCCTCTCTCCTTCCCTCTGTGTATGTGTATCTGTGTGTGTATGTAAAGCACTGCTATCAGAAATACAAATAGTTACAGTCTGGCTATCAATGAACAGGTAAGTGAAGAAACATTTTTAAGATTCACTTGGATTTCAAGATGATTCTTCCCTGGCTTCCTGAGTACCTAGACTACAACGACACAAGACTCAGCTAAAAGACAATCTTAAAACATAGTATTTTATACTCTAAAAAGTACAAGACAGTTTCATGTAAGAACACAGCTGTCATACAATAATCAATACCTACACATCTAATTAGATTGAACAAATACAATTATCAAAATGAGAACTGTAGTATGATTAAGCATGTGTAATTCCTAATAAAAAATATTATAATGAGTAAAGGCAATAAAAATTGAAGTGATAGACAAAACAAGAAATTACAAAAAAAAATGACTAATACACCCATTATGTACTAGATTTCCTACAGCTAGTTGCATTCAATCACAGTGGCATATTATACTTCATTTACTGATACTCTGTGATGCCCCTCTGTGGCAAAAACATGTAAAATGAAGCTAACACAACTTCCACATCCAACATATTGATAGCATTCACCTATTTATCCATATGTGAGAAAATTCATGAAAAAGGACTGACTGTGTATCTTGAGTAGCAAAGTTTCTGATTTTTCTATAGTTATATTGTGGAATAACAGTATAAAGTTTTAACATAATTTTATTACACCAATTCTTTTAAACATGTTTCAAATGACAGTGGGTCTAAGTCCTGGCAATCTGAAAAATTAAATTACCTCATTGCTAATACTAATTACTTACACCAAGAAAAAGAAAGATTGGATATCCATGAGGGAAAAGAAGAAAGTTTTAAGATGTTTCAAAATATAGGGCCATTTTAAAAAGAACAGATTGGTTGGGATGTAACTCAGTTGGCAGTGCTTATCTTGCATTTACAAAGACTTAGCTTTCATTCCCAGTACCACATAAACCAGGTATGCTGGCCCAATCCTTTAATCAATAAAAGTCCAAAGACAGTCTTAGTAACCTTGCTTAAAACAAAACAAAACAAACAACAACAACAAAAAAAAAAAACAAGACCTGAGTCCCTTGTGAGGATAACAAATACCCAATGTAAAGACAGTATATGGGAAGAAAATGTTACCAAAAAAATCCAACACTTTTTAGATAACTATTGCAAATATTGCCCTGATATATATATATATAATTTCTTTTACCACAGTCCCTGAAGTTTCAGAGCTCATACCAGGATTTACTGCAAATGCAATATATGTAATAGACTTTGTGAGCTAATAAGCTATTAGGTACAATGGAAATCATTACATATTGAGATCAACTCATTAACATATCAACTTTTAGATTATAATCTGCTTCTGACTAACAACTACTATATCAATAAAATGTAATAAAGTAACTAATTCAATTATAACTGTCTTTTACCACATCTTACCAAAAGAGTGGCTTTCACTATACTGTGATGTCTTTAGGTCACAAAAAGGCAAAAGAACAAAAGCAAAACATTTAAATCTCTGATACAGCTTTTAATTAACTATTCCCAAATGAAAATACAATCTCTTACCTCTAAAATCAGGCTTAGCTCCTTTTCCGTCCTTGTTCATTTTTATGTCTGAGTTAGGTGTGCCTTTTGAGTTCTCAAGGTAAGCTGAGCTTGCTCCTTTCTTGGAGGGATGAGGATCACAGAGTTTTCCATTATTTTTATAAAGCTCAAGGGCTTTAATAGCTGCTGCATTGTTATCCATACGAAGAAAAGTTGGACAGGAAGCACAAAACTCATTCGTGCAGGCCTCATTTCCACAGCCCTCGGTTAACTGGTGGTAGTAGCGTTCTATTAGATGCTTTGCAGCTGCTCGCTTCCTGTACCAGACATTCAAACAATAAGCACAGTGATTAGTATTGCTCAGAAACAAAGCCGAACAGATAAGACAAAAGTTAGCTAAGCAATGAAGCAATAAACTAAATATTTAGATGTAGAAACTAGAAATCCACTATTATCAAGTGTTTTAAGTAGTAAAGTAATACTAAGAAACTGTGATAAAATACGTCATCTTATAAAAATCATTTTAATATAGTATGCTTTTCTTTGGTTTAAAAAGATAAGCTTGGCGGGCGGTGGTGGCGCACGCCTTTAATCCCAGCACTCGGGAGGCAGACGCAGGCAGATCTTTGTAAGTTCGAGGCCAGCCTGGTCTACAGAGCGAGATCCAGGAAAAGCGCAAAGCTACACAGAGAAATCCTGTCTCGAAAAACAAACAAAAAATATAAGCTTAATTTGATGATGTATGATCCTTAAACTGTTTAGCACAAGTAAAAACTACAACAAGAAACCTTAAATGTATTGCTGTGTCACACCTCCATGCCAGTTTTCCTTTTCATTATATATAAAATCACTAATTCATTCTAATTAAGTCTCAAATTCTTAATTTGTAGTTAACACTAAATTCCTATCTAGAGTTTAAGAAAACATTTTTTTCTCAATTAACAATCAAGAGATTTAAAAGGGAACAATCTAAATCTCATGTAATTCAAGGGAAAGCAGTACCAACACATACATCCTTGAGTCCAGATTTGTTACTAACCCTCTTTATTAAATCCATGTCATAGGAAAGACAAAGGTTTTAATTTCCATTAGGTCAAACTCATATTCATCTTACTTCATGAACTTTAACCATGAAGATTAACATTTGATTATCATTTTTCACACAAAGTGATCAATAAAACTTAAGGAATGAATTATGTCACCAACCAAGAAGTTGTTCTACATAATCTCTTTATGTTGACTCTAAAATTCTATTCTTTGAGATTACCACTGTAAGCAAGTGTTACAACGCTAGGGGAAAAGTATCCAGACTGCTCCCCAAGTCAGGCTATACCTCGAGCTGGGGTGCAGTGGCTGACGGTCTCCTCCAGGATATAGCAACCCTGCTCCTCTCCTGGAGAGGCACTACAGCTGAGCTCTTAAGAGAGCTTCCCAGCAGAGCTCGGCTTCTTCTCTCTCGCCCAAGATGTTGCTTCTTTTACTTCAACTCTGCCAAGTGTAGCAATCTCCCGACTCCTGAGAAAAGCTGTTACTTTTTCTGCTCTACCTTGTTCAGTCCCCTTAAGGGAGATCTCAGCAAGGTTCTTCTGTTCTGCTGCTCTGCCTTGCTCAGCCCTTAAGGAAACCTCTCAGCAAGGATTTTTCCTGCTCAGTCTCCTAAAGGAAGTCTTGGCAAGGTTCTTCTTCTCTGCACCAGCAAATGAAGATCTTCACCCAAGACTCTTCTGAGAAAGAGATTTATTTAGGAAGTCCAACAGAGTGCCTGCCTCTACCAGGGTGGGAAAGACAATTTAACAGGCAGGGTGGTTTATATAGGGGTTTTGGGGGCAGAGTTTCTCCAGGGAAAATTTCTGTTCAGGGATTGTTTAGTTTCATTGGTCAGGGGCACAGATGGCTCTGATTTCAGAGCCAAACTGTTGTGTTTTTTTCACTGGCTTTTTTTTTTTTTTTTTTTTTTTAAGCTTTTTGGCTCTAATTCTAAGGCCAGGGCATATTTCTTTCACTGGCTCAGGTCCCAGATCCAGGCTGTGTTTCTTTCACTGGTTCTGGGTTCCTGGGTCAGGGTGGATGTCTTTAGCTGGCCCCTGTTCCCTACAACCACAATTTAAGTAGAATTGTATACTTGATCCACAGTAATATAATTCAAAATTATTCTTTCGAATCTAAATTTACAAGCATGGGAACTGCAAGTAGGAAGAATCTACCTACTTTCATTCTCAAAACTTCATGCCATTATTTTGCTAATGGATAGAACTAAATGGCCAAAGGGAATAGAGGTAAACAAGTAAATAGAGAACTGGTAAGTCTTAGAACTATGACTCTACACAACACAGGCAGATGGTACAGAATTATATGCCAAATACTACCAACCCATCCAGGTGCTTATATTTAGAAATGTTTCCTATACATTTACCACTCACAGTGTGCAAACAGAGAATGAACCACAGGCCAACCTTGATGACCTGATTTTGATCCCTGAATCCCACTTGGTGAAAGGAAAGAACCTATTACTGCAAATTATCTTCTCACCTCTACACACACGCCACAGCATATACCCAGCCACACATATCCACAGAATATAAATAAATTTAATAAAGTTTAAAATGTATCACATGAGTTAAGAGATCCCACTTATGGGAAAAAGTGGTCAGTTAAGGAAAACATTATTTCCCTATATCTAGGGAAAATCAGCATGCCTAGTAACAGTGATTTGCTTCAATAAACTGACAGAATTCACTAAATTAATTACCAACAGCCTTCCTGCTATATCACTAACAAAACTAGTGATCAAATTATAAATGTAGGATAAACCTGTTTGTTTCAAAATATAAAATAAGAATTTTCTGAATGACATGACTAAGTTAAATATTCCATGTCTTTTATCCTAGCTACTTTTTTCTGTAAGTATGTACTTACAAAATAAAAATTACTAAATATCAATGAGGAAGAAGCAGTGTCAAAACTGCATCTACATGATTTTTGTATCCAAGATTTTTAAGTATTAATTTTGAAGTTCAAAATACTAACATACCATTTTTCTTAAGAATACTAGGTTTTGTTTACAAAGAAGCCCAAAAGAGCGCCCCCTTGTGTGTGTGTGATGCTTCTCTATGAGGTGAACTGTGAATAGTGGCAGGAGAAATCAGAACATCTAAGAGTCATCTCCCACGTAGTTAGTTGGGTGATCTTAAGGATCTAATTGTCTATACCTCAATTTTAACATCTTGAGTTCTTTAACTTGTCTAGCACTCAACATCCAATAATAAACACAGTACATTGCCTGGTACTCTGATTATCATGCAAACCTTGACCTTGAAGACTATCTTCAGTCTACAGCCATTAAGAGAGGTGCACACCTTTAATCCCAGTACTCAGGAGGCAGAGGCAGGTGGATCTCTGTGAGTTTGAGGCCAGCCTGGTCTACAGAGCAAGATCCAGGAAAGGCGCAAAGCTACACAGAGAAACCCTGTCTCGAACCCCCCCGCCCCGCAAAAAAGAGAACTGAAAATGTAAAATCTTATAATTGAAACCTCATGCCTAGGACCAGAAAACAAGTCAGCAAGACTTCCACCTTCAGAATCTAATTTATACCCAAGCACTGTTTTACAGATGGTAATTTCAGAATAATATGTAATTGGAGCACAAAACCTACCACCCAAAAAAATCTAATCTGAACTTCATAATCATGTGTACTGCCTGGGTACATTACTGAAATTTCCTGAATAAATAATATCAACCTATTATATAATGAATGCTCAAATAATTAATGGAATATTATACTTCATTAAAAACAAAAATATTGCATGCTATATTCTGGGCCCTATTGTAAATATCAGATGCTATTACAATTGCTTTAATTGCTATCACTTGCACAAGTATATGACTTGGCCAAGAGAAATCCCACTCAACTAAAGCTCAGAGGAATGACACAGGAATCCTTAATAAAGGATTAAAATTCAGGCTTGATTCCAAAATTTGAACTTTTATATTGCAGAGTAACTGCTTGAAACTGACCTGCTTCTCTGCACCCAGCTATAAATAGCAGCTCCACTAATAGTAAAAATAAAAATTAAATTAAATTAAATTCATGATAGACCCTCCAAGATACTGGCAGAATCAACCATATTAAGCACTATTCTTTTCTCCTCATGATAACTTAAATTACTTGAATGCAAATTTCAGGGCACATAAAAGGCATATATATATATATATATATATATATATATATATATATATTCAGGACATGTAAACAGTCTCAAATTGTGAAACATGTTTTTGATAAACTTCCTGTACAATATTAATCTATACACAGAAGTCACTAAATTATAGCTATTGTGCCAAATCGAGACATCCACCTCTTTTTTTCACAGTTCAACTTCAGAATATTTTGCATTTTGCGGGGGTTGGGAAAGAAATTCAAGACAGGGTTTCTCTGTGTAACAGATTCCTGGCTGTCCTGGAACTCACTCTATAGAACAGGCTAGCCTCGATCCACGTACCTCTATTTCTCAAGTGCTGAGACTAAAAGTATGCACCACCACACCTGGCTTAGAAATTTCTATTTCCATATTTTCTAACAGTAAATTTCAAGTATTTATATATTTTCTGCATGACCTCTATCACTTGGATCTAACAAAAAATAAAAGGTGTGCCAACTATTGCCCGTGCACTCCAGTGAAACTTTCATCTAATAATCTGGCCTCCTAACTTTTTCTTTTCTCTCAGCAGGTGAATGGAATAAAATTCTTTTCTCCATATTCCAAAAAAAAGGAAGAAAAAAAAAGGACATAGAAGGAAAAAAAAATGAAGTGAAGCCTTTTTCTGACATTTGTAGCTAGAGTTTTCCTGTCTTGCCCACAGTCAGGACAAATCTTTGTCACTCACCAGTCCCACAGCTGCTCAGACCCAACCAAGTAAACACAGAGACTTATATTGCTTACAAACTGTATGGCCATGGCAGGCTTCTTGCTAACTGTTCTTATAGCTTAAATTAATCCATTTCCATAAATCTACACCTTGCCCCGTGGCTTGTGGCTTACCGGCATCTTCACATGCTGCTTGTCACAGAGGCAGCTGGCAGTGCCTCCTTCTACCTTCCTGTTCTTTCTTTTCGCCTCTCTGTTAGTCCCGCCTATACTTCCTGCCTAGCCACTGGCCAATCAGTGTTTTATTTATTGACCAATCAGAGTAATTTGAGCTACAGACCATCCCACAGCAGACATTCATAATCAAAACTCTGCAAAGAGGAGCTACTTTTAGCTTCTTCACATTCCACTGACTTTTCTTACAAATCAAAGAACAATATATTCATTCCTTAAATAAAAATATGCCATTCTTACCTAAGACATAATAAGTATAAAGTGAATCCTACCAGTAAGAGTGCTCATTTACAATAAACAATACTTTCAACTTGTTTATAACCATCTAAAAAGCAACTGGCCGTTAAAAAGGTTTCTACCAGTGACAGTAAAATAATAATAATAATTTCAATGTTCTCAGTAGCACTAGTAACATTACTTGCTGGCTCCTATTAATTCCAGTTAATTTCTGGAACAGTTGGATACTTAGCAAAAGAAAAAAATTAAAATAAAACTTACAAGCCATAAGATAATCGTAACTGTACATAAGAACTTATCAAAGAGATTATATACTACAAGAATAAAGAATTCCTACATAAGTAGTTAAGCATAGGAATTAAAAACACTGAATAGCAGCCATGAAAACAAGAGACAAAAGCTGAAAAATGAAAGATAAATAAGAATGTGACTTAAGCAGATGACTTTTTGTTGTTGTTGGTTGAGAAAGGGTTTCTCCACAGCTTTGGATCCTGTCCTGGAACTCGCTATGTAAACCAGGCTGGCTTCAAACTCACAGAGATACACTTGTCTCTGCTTCCCAAGTGCTGGGATTAAAAGTGTGAGCCACCACTGCCCAGTCAGAAAATGACTTTTATTAAAGATAAGTAGAATAAAAACATGAAGATTTGAGAAGATAGGTAAGAAACACAAATGGTCCAAGACTTGATTAACCTGTGCATAAACTAGTAAGCACTGCTTAGTATCTTTCACAGGTGAATGTCCCTTTACTTTTAGGATATGCCTCTATAAAATCTCTACTCCTACAAAGTGTGGTGGCATATGTTTATGATAGTAGCCACATTAGAGAAATATATAGATGTAAACAACAATTTCAATATTATATTTAAAAGATTTTAAATCATAAATCTCCACGTTATTTACTATATAGTTCAGTTTCAAAAAATTAGTCAATTTCATGTATTGTATTAACAGAATCAGATTAAAAAACAAGATAAACTGGAGGGTAGAGAGAAGGCTCAAAGGCAGAGGCAGGCATATCTTTTTAAGTTCAAGACCAGCCTGGCTAACAGAGTTCCAAGATAGCCAAGGCTACACACAGAGAAACTTTATCTCAAAAAAAACAAAAAAAACACCACTATCTGGTCTTCCAGAGGAAAAGAGTTTACTTCTCACCATGCATATCAGGTGGCTCACAAAACTGCCTGTTACTCCAGTTTTGATATTCAATGCCCTCTTCTAGCCTGCCACAGGCACCCACCTACACATACAGCACACACACACACACACACACACACACACACACACACACACACACACACACCTTATTAAATCTAAATAAAATCAATGCGTAAAACACATGTGACAAAGCAGAATACATGCTCATGCTAAAAACATATTAGTAAAAGGAAACCAGGTGAAGAAGCCAACAAGCTTTCAGACTCCAGTATGAGAATACAAATAACTACTCTCAGGGATGGAGAGATAGCTCAGTAGTTAAGAACACAGATTGCTCTTCCAGAGGATCAAGATTTGATTCTCAGAACCAACAAACTAGTACAATCAAGTGTAACTTCCAGGGGAATCCAACACTCTTCTGGCTCCCAAGGGGCCCCAAGGCATCTTGCATGTGGTACACAGATATATATTCAGGCAAAACACACACACACACAATTTTAAAACAGTGAATAATGTTAAGGAATATTATTTTAAGGTGTGTTACTTTTGTTAATGTTACATTTGTTTAGCTCTGTGAAGCTGTGTTACTTTGCCTGTCTAAAACAGCTGATGGTTTAATAAAGAGCTGAATGGCCAATACTGAGGCAGGAGAGAGAAATAAGCAGGACTGGCAAGCAGAGAGAATATATAGAAGGAGAAATCTAAAAGGAAAAGAAAGCTAGAGAAGGAGGAGGACATCGGGGCCAGCCACCCAGCTACACAGCAAGCAACAGAGTAAGAAACAGAGTAAGAAACAAGGAAAGGTATACAGGAATAGAGAAAGATAAAAGCCCAGAGACAAAAGATAAATGGGATAATTTAAGTTAAGGAAAGCTGGACAGAAATAAGCCAAGGTAAGGTCAGGCATTTATAATTGAAAATATGCCTCCATGTGTGATTTACTTGGGAGTTGGGTGGTGATCCTCCCAATGAAGAGTAAAAACTAACAATCGTAAATACCTATTTTCACCACTTCTAAATGGCACAGTATAGTGTCCAGACATAGCAATGAGATAAGAAAAAGATAAAGGGACCTTTGGGAGGTTGGAGATACCTCTGGGGTTAAGAGCACTGGATATTCTTCCAGAGGACCTAGGTTCAATTAATTCCCAGCACCCACATGGCAGCTCACAATTGTAACTCCAGTTCCAGGGGGTGTGACACCCTCACAGAGACATACATGCAGGGAAAACACCACTGCACATGAAATAAAAATAATAATTAAAAAAAAGACATTTGGGATAAGACAGGAGATTACAGGCTGCTGAAATGTGATGACATGAATGAAAATAGCTAGGGTAACAAGGAGTAGATTCAATTCTTTCTTTTTTTTTTTTTTTTTGGTTTTTCGAGACAGGGTTTCTCTGTGTAGCTTTGCGCCTTTCCTGAAGCTCACTTGGTAGCCCAGGCTGGCCTTGAACTCACAGAGATCCACCTGCCTCTGCCTCCCGAGTGCTGGGATTAAAGGCGTGCGCCACCACCGCCTGGCTAGATTCAATTCTTAAGAGAGAAGGAACACTGGAAATCACAAAAGAGGTACTACAACAGCTGAAAAACAGAGCAAAAGGCTATGCAGTAAAAAAGCAGCAAGTGGTTCTAGCCAAACAACCAGGTGCTGATAAGGGCTATCTCATCCACAAGGTAAGCCAGATGGCACTGATTAAAAAGACAGTGTTTTGATCACAGGACAAGCAACAGTAATCACAAAGCTTAATTCAACTTGGAGTTCTGCCATGACACTGACTTATTCTAAGTCAGCACTGGAGAGGGGAAAATCCACTTTGGAACTACATTCTGGAGAACTACAGTCAGGTTTTATGAGAAGGGACCTATATCTGTTTGAGAATTAACTATTGTGGGGACTGAAAACTGGAACAATCACAGGTAAGGAGAATGGGAGATGTTTTGTCACAGTCACAGCTGAGCACGGCAGTTGTGGGATGGAGAACTGAACAGAAAAAGGTTGAGAAATTCAAGCAAAATAGACAAGGCTTGAAGGGCACTATGTCAATGAACCAGCCTTTCTGTGGCAAGGAACATATCCCATTACAAGATATGGAGAATGAAGTGTCAACCTGTGTTCATGGGCTGCTCAGGCAACAAAACTGAGTCACTGATATGAGGTTTGCTGCCTACAGAAGCTAACAACTCAGAAGGTAAGGTCCTGTGGAGAAATTGATACCCCTTTCAGTATGCTGACTACAGGCAGGATCTAAAAGCAGAGAGACAAGTTCTCTAGAACAAAGTGCTTTGTTAGTTGGCTTCCTCATTTTAAATCATTTGGGAGATACTCCTTGGCTTGGAATTAGCTAACTAAGATATAAAAACTGGGATGCCCCTGAAAAATAAGAGAATCTTTAGGCCATGTACTGCAAAGTGTAGCCAGCAGAGACCCTAGTATTCAAAAACACTGACAATCTCAAACAAAGGCAGTTCTCTAAGGCATCTTACCTTTGACTGGTTCCAAATGAGCACCAGCCTGAATAAAATAGTAAATGGGAGACACTCCAAAATCACCTGACAAGCTGCTCCATATAGTAGACTGTAATATTAGGGAATGCAGAAGAAATTACTCCAATATTTTCTTTTACTTGTTATTTTTAAGACTATTTTTTGTTTTCTTTTGACTACCCTTTACTATGATTTAGATTATTTTTAAAATACCACTGTGCTCTCTTATTCTATTTAATGTTGTTTGCTTTCTTTACTTATTTACCATATGTTCCTTTCTTCTGTTCTTCTTATTATATATTGTCTCTTTTCTTTTAAGCTTGCTTCCCACTTTTTCCTGCATCTTTCTTTTTTGTCATTAAGTTACTATTTCTAATTAATTTTAATTTCTTACAATATTCTTAGCATTTTTTAATGGTCACTGGTGTTATTAATGCTGGCATCAATCAATTTAAAGTCTACTTCTGTATCTGGTTTGATTTTATTATTCGTGTGACAGAGGTTCTTTTTTCCTTCTGAGTGGTACTAAGGATTGAAACCTCAGAGGAATATCCATTCTTACAACTGTACAAATCACAAGACAGAAACAAACAAAACATTAAAAAGCAAGGCAACAAAACTATTTCAAAAGATCAGCATTCAGTAACTAATACAAAGATACTCAACTGGTTGAAATGCTGTTCAAAGAATTCTAAACTCTAAAGTGTCAATGACCACAGGAATGCAAAACAAAGAATGGAGTACAGAAGTAACTTCAAGATCTAAATAAGAGGGCCAGCAAAATAATGGCTGAGAAATCCAACAAAGAAATTAAAATTGGGGTGAGAAAAAGATGGAAATGAAAAAGCGAATCAAATAATTAAAAATCACAGTGGAGACCATGAGCAATAGACCAAGCCAAGAACAAGACAGAATTGCAGGAATTGAAGAGAAATACTCTATTCAGATACCAATAAAAAAAATAGTAAGTAAACATAACCATGACTTTAGGACATGATCAAGAGAAACTGAAGGATCCATGGAGCAGAAGGAACTGAGATACGGAAATCAAATCAATGAAATAACAGCAAAAAAATTCCAAAATGCAGGGAAAGAAATGAATATCCACACAGAAAAATGTTTAGAAACTAAATTATTCATGACCAGAAAGAACCGCACATTATAGTTCAAATGTTAACACTACACACACACACACACACACACACACACACAGATTGTAAGCAGAAAAAGTATTAAGAAAGGGAACTATGAAAGAACAAATTTGACCAACAAGTTTATCTCAATATAAATATTCTTAGCATTCCAATTAAGTCATAGATTAGTAGATTGGATTCAAAACAGGATAAAATTATTGGCTGTCCACAAGAAATGCATTTCACCAGAATATATACTAAAAGAGAAAAGAGACTATGAAAAGTTAATGAAGGCCAAAAAAGAGCTAGAATAGTGACACAAACATGATTATATACTATAAAAGGAAACACCCATGAGGGAAATATAATTATAAATATGTATGGATGTATGTGTGCATGCATACACATGCACAGAGACACATATATACACGCACACATACAACACACACACACACACACACACACACACACACACACACAACTTTACACATTGAATGGTGGTACACCGAAGTTCATAAAACAAGCACTAGTGAACAAAAAGCAACAAGTTAGGCCCAAATAAAATAATGATAATTTTCAAAACTAATAGCTCATCTAAACAAAAAACAAAAATATTTTATCTAAACTGTACCAAACATCACATGGACTTATCTCAAGACATCTACAGAACATTTCACCTGCTGCAGAATAAACCTTCCTGGCAGCCAATGGAATTCTCTAAAAGACAAACCACATTTTGGAATTTAAGACAAGTCAACAAAAACAACAACAAAATTACTTTCTTGCACTTATCAGATCATAATGGAATAAAATTAGAAATGCAAAAGCAACCCTGTAAGCTATACAAATATATGGAGACTAAACAATACAATCTTGAACGTCATAAGAGTCACTCAAGAAACCAGGAAGGAAAACTTGTAAATTAATAAGTCAAATGAAAAGAAAACATACTAGAATACAGCAAAAAACATCCTGAGTGAGGTAACCCAGACCCAGAAAGATAAATACTCTACATATCCCCTTATAAGGGGATATTAGCTGTTATTTAAATGAATGTTAACCAAGCTACATAGACCCAGAGAGGTTTGGTAAAAAGGAAGGGTCTAGCAGGAAGGCATGGATCTCCCTGAAAGGGAGAAATAGAATAGATGCTGATTGGGCACAGGTGAAGACAGGAGTAGGGTGAGTATCTTTTGTGGAAAGAGAGTTGGGGTGGAAGGAGAGAGTGCAGGCAGAGAATGCTGGAATTGGGGGTGGGTGATGGGGGCGAGCATTTGGGGATTGGTGTGGAAATTTAGTGCAATGGAAACTTCCTGGAATCTATGAAAAAAAGAAAAAGAGAGAATATAGCAGGAATGGACAAATGAGACTGCAAGAGTTAAAAGGCAAACAATCAGTAAAGTGAAGAGATAGCCCACACAATGAGAGAAAATCTTTGCCAAGTATACACCTAAAAGGGAATTAGCATCTAGAATGTATAAGAAGCAAAATTTAAACATATATACAAACAAAATACCCTTCATCAAAATAAAAAAATAAATGTACTGAATAGATCTAAAAAAGGGCAAACAAATGGCAATATATGTATTTAAAACTTCTTCATCAGAAAAATGCAAACTGAAACATTAAAAGGACTAACCCTAGTTAGAAAGACATCCATTTCTGGCTAGGATGTAAGGGGAATACCCTATATATTCCTGGTGGAAATACAAATTGGCACAGCTAGTAGGAAAATTTAAAACAAAGAGTCCAAAAATAAGAAATAAAAAAAAAAAATCTATCATATAATCCAGGTATAGTACTTTCAATTTAAATATCTAAAGTTATCTGTTCCATAGATCAGAAAGATACTTAACATATATTACTGAGGCACTCACTACTCACAGTAGTCAAGATGTAGAACCATCTTAGTAACAAAATGTGGTGTATATACATAAAGGAGTTTTATCCAGCCATAAAGAACTAACTTTTTCATTTGCAGGAAAAGATAGGACCGAGACTATGTTAAGATAAATAAGCTATTCTCAAAAAGACAATTATATTTTTATTTGAAATCTATCTATAAAATCTAAACATATGCATCTATACATTTTTTTTTTAACTCACATCACATGAAATAAGATGAATCACTTCTATAAAGCAAAAGGACTAACGGAATAGGGAGCAAAGCATGGTACTGGACCTCCTGTTCTGGCCCCTTTTCCTCTTTTTGAGGATTCCCCAGATTCCAGAACTGTCACTACCATCACCTCTCCAGCCTGCCCATGTAGTGTAGATACTCACATAAGCTAACTGCACTCTTCCAACAGGTCTCCTCCATCCAGGTCACCCAAGAACCATGACTGTTTGCCAGAAGCCACCAACTTCTTGTAAACAGCATTCATTCCTTGGGAATTCATCAGAACCAAGCTTGATCTCCAACAGGGACTCTCTAGCCACCACATGTGACCCAGAGACCCAGAGCCCTGACATATGCCTAACTAGTACTATCCTGTTGTTCCTATCCAGCCTCGAAAAACAGGGATTATTGAAAACTTATTCCAAGCTATAGTGCAGGCTGCTGAAAGCACTAAGATTGTAGCTAAAAAGCTGAAGGACTGCAACAGGAGGTGTGGCCCCAATACAAGACTGAGGAACTTGATATCCCAACCCTGCTATAATAAAATAGCCCTCTTCTTCAACATTGTAAACACCTCTGATGAAAGAAAACAAGTGACCCAGGCAAAAACAAAAGAAAAATTACAACACAAAAATAAAAACAACACATGAAAAAAAAAATGTTTACTCAAAAAAACCCACAAATCTCTTAATAATGGCCCTGAAGAAAAGGACCTGGGAGAAGTTCCAGACAAAGAATGCATAACTGTACCTATAGTCGATGAAAATAAAGACAACGAAATGTGTAAAATCAACCCAAAAATAGTTTGAATTGTTGAAGAAAACACAAACAGAAATAAAGTATGTTGGAAAACAAAACTCAGTAAGCCAGTTAAAAATTTCAGTGGAATGTCTCACCAACACAATCATGTCAAAAACAGGCAGTCAACAATGGAAGAGAAAGAAGAGAAAGTGAGCCACTCAATAAACCAAATTATATATGTAAATGAAAGGAACATAATAAAGTTTTGCAACTGTATGGAAAACCTAAATTATGAGCATAATTTATAATTATGAGCACAGAAGAAAAGAAAACCACAGAAAAGGCATAAAGACTATCTTCAGTAAACCTTCAGAAGAAAATTTCCAACCTATGAGATATGCCCAAACAGGTCTAAGAAGCTTAGAGAACAATAGAAAAGACCAGAAAATAAAGTCTCCCCAATATATTATAACTAAAAAATTTAAAACACAGAATGTAAGGTATTGAAAGATACAAAAGTGAAGTCACTCATAAAAGCGGGCCCATCAAAATTAATATCTCTTCAACAACAACAACAAAAAATTTAAAGCAAGAAGTGGCTGTATCAGTAGTCCTCAACTTTCCTAATGATGCAACCCTTTAATACAGATTCTCATACTGTGGTGACGCCCAACCATAATATTACTTTTTTGTTACTTCATAACTGTAATTCTTTTAATGTAATGAACCATAACATAAACATCTGATATGCAGAATATCTTATATCTTACCCCTATGGAAGTCATGGCCCAAAGGTTGAGAACCACTGACCTGGATCCTGAATGACCATAACTGTCAACACAAAGCACTATACCAACAAAACTATCCACAAAAACCGAAATACAAATACAAACTTTTCATCATAAAAACAGGAATCAATACGCATCTTTAAATGACTCAATATAAATGGTCTCAATCCCCTCCCCCAAAACACAAATTAAAGGAAATCAAAGGGAAAAAAAATCAACTAGGTGCATCTTACAGTTTTAAACATATAGGCAACTAACACAGGGGCAGAGTTTCATAAGAGAAATGCTATTAGATCTGATACTACACATTAGTCACAACACAGTGATTGATAGTGGGTAACTTCAATATCAACTTTCACCAACAGACAGGTCTAGACAAAAATTAAACAGAAACTTAGAATTAAATGACATAATAAACCAAACAGACCTAACAGATACCTGTACAACATCCCACCCACATACTAAAAAATGCATATTCTTCTCAGTTCATGGAATTTTCTACAAAATCAACTACCTATTAAGACACTGAAAATATATGAATACTGTAATAGCATGCTTCATTGTATCTGACCACAATGGAATAAAAATAGGTATTGACAACAACATATACTACAGAAACCATGAAAACTTAACAACACATTATGAACAATTAACTTGGTCTAGAAAAAAAAGTGAAAGACTATTTAAAAATTCTTGGAAGTGAAGGAACATGAAAACAAAACAAAGCAAATTATATGGGACATAATGAATGCAATACTATAAAGGAAGTTTATAGAACTAAATGCCTAAATAAAATACTGGACAGATCCTATATTAATAACTCAACTGCAACCGAATACGTTGAAAAAGCAAAAAGCACAAGAGTAGAAGAAATAATAAAAATCAGAGATGAAAATAATGAAACAAAAAACAAAACTACAAAGACTCGAGGAAATGAAGAGTTAGATCTTTGAAAAGATTAAAAAGACTGACAAACCTTAGCCAAAAGAAAGACAGGATCCAAATTAATAAAATCAGACATGAAACAGGAAATATTAAAATACAGAAGAAAGTTAATGAAATATAAGGGCATACTTTAAAAATCTGTATTTCACTAAACTAGAAAACCTAGTGGATGAATTCCTAGATATATATGAGACAACAAAATTAATTAAGTAATCTAAACAGACCCATACTAATCACATAGAAGCAATAATTAAAAAAAAATCACAGCCAGGCGTTGGTGGCGCATGCCTTTAATCCCAGCACTCGGGAGGCAGAGGCAGGCGGATCTCTGTGAGTTCGAGGGCAGCCTGGGCTACCAAGTGAGTTCCAGGAAAGGCGCAAAGCTACACAGAGAAACCCTGTCTCGAAAAACCAAAAAAAAAAAAAAAAAAATCAACTAAAAAAATTAGGACAAGATGGATATAGCACAGAATCCTACCAGACCTTCATAGAAGAATTAGTATCAATACTCAAGTTATTTCCAAAAAACAGAAGGAAAACTTAAAACTTCTTTTCATGAAGCCAACATTACCCTGAGACCAAAACCAGAAAAGGAAAAAAAAAAAAAAAGAAAAATTATAGGCCATTATCTCAAATGAACACAGACCAAGAAAATCTCAACAAAATATTTGCAGAGTAAATTTAAGAACACATCAAAAAGAGTAGCCACCGTGACCAAGTTGGATTCATCCACGATGCAGGAATTGTTCAAAATATACAAAAATAAATGTAACCTACCACACAGAGATTCAGGAAAACTATAGGATCGCCTCATTAAGATGCAGAAATATTCACTAACAAAATCAAACATTCCTTCATTGTAAGTGTTCTGGAAAATCTAGGGATACAGAAGATATACCATAACATAATAAACCCAATATATAGAAAACCAGCATCCAACTACATACAAAGCAGAAAAACTCAAAAGCATGTCAACTAAAATTAGAAATTTAGACAATAATGTCCACTCCCTTCATTCTTGTTCAAAACAATGGCTGAAGTCTTATTTGGGGCGACATATTAAGTAAAAGAAATAGAGGGGATAAAGATTAGAAAGGAAAGAAAAAGTCCAAGTGTCCTTATTCACAAATGAAATTATTCTACACCTAAAAGACCCTAAAGACTCCATCAGAAAAATACTAATAGCTGATAAACATATTCAATAATACATAGGACACAAATTTCACACACACACATACACGCGCACACACCCAACCAGTAGCTTTCCTATACACCAATGAGAAGCAGACTTAAAAAAATCAGTAAAACAATTCCATTCCCAACATCCCCCAAAATTTAACAAAACAAAAATATATTGAAATAACCTTACCAAGAAGTGGAAAACTTCAATGAGAGCTGTAAAAGACTGATGAAAGAAACTGAAGAATCAATAAGACAGAGAAAGACCTCCCATTCATGATTGGTAGGATTAATATTATTAAAACAGCCATCCTACCAAAACTAATCTACAGATTCAATGCAATTATCATCAACCCAATTAACAGCTAATGAAAAAAAAAAAGACAACAAATGTTGATATGGATGTGGGAAGATGGGAACACTTACATCTAGGAATGTAAATTGGTGAGAGTCACTATGGATATCAGTGTGTAAGTTCCAAGCTAAAAACAGATCTACCATTCAATCCAGCTGCACGGATTCTCTTGGGTACCCAAAGACTCCATGTCTTACTCTAGATATACCGTACACCTATGTTCATTCTGCTCTACTCCTAACAGTCAGGACATGAAAATAAATTAGATGTCCATCAACTTATGAATGGATAAATAAAAATGTGATACTTTTACAGCAAGGAGTATCAGTCACCTGTTAAGAAAATCAAAATTATGAGTAAATGGATAGAGCTGGAAACAATCATTCTAAGTGATGTAACTCAGACCCAGAAAGACATGTCACATATATTCTTTCATCTGTGGATGTTAGTTTTTAATCTTCAGATATGTGTATTTAATTTTGAATATTCATAGAGGTTGGGTCCATGGGGTTGGGGGATGACCTTCAAGGGAGAGTAGACTGATGAAATATTTAAAATTAAGATGGAATGATGAAATTATAAAAAGGTTAAATTGGAGGAGATGAGTCAGTGGGATAGGGGAGGAAATATATGGGAGGGATAACAACACTAAAGACCTTTCAAGTTATATGATGACTTCCTACTATATAGACTTCCTAAAATATATACACACACATACATAAAGAGTTTAAATGAACAGCCCCCTACCTTTCTGCCTGGGACTCACACCAAGTAGTTTCTACCTCCTAGAAGTCAGTAGATCCCACACAAAGAGCCTCAGGAACTATATGTAGGCAAAAACCAAGTTCCCTTCTCTCTGTCATTTGCCACACTCACCACCCCATAAGGCATTGCATGACATGGTCTGACCACAAGTGTCAATGAGCTGAGACAGTTCAGACACACCATTCAAAAACCAAAACAGTTGGCCCAAGATTAAATACCAAACTCTATTCAGCTGGCTCACAACCTGGTAGGTTATGGTAATACCAAACAAGGGACAAAACAACCATATAACAAAAGTTAGCTGTCTACAACTACCAAAGACCTAATTCCAGAAGCATTGATCCAATTGTAAAAATACAAATATTAATAACTAAGAGAATACCTCCTCTAGAAATCAGCACTTGCAGTATACTGATCTCTGAGAAAAGCAACACAGATAATGCACAGAAACATGACCTCAAACAGAAATTTTATATTCAAGGAACTCAAAAGACAATATGAACAAATGCCTGAATGAGAACTGTAAAAAACCACAGCTGAATAAACTAATAGAAGTAATTCAATATGTCAAAATGGAATTTAATAAAAAAAAAAATTGAATCCCTAAAGAAAAGTCAAAATGAAACACTACTGGACATGAAGAATTCAGGAAATCAAACCAAAGAGCTCAGATGAAAATATCACCACCAGACTGGATCATGTAGAAGATAGAATCAGGCCAGAGGGTAAGGAGAAAAAAATGGAAAATATGAAATCTTAAAAATCTAGAGAACTTAGTATGCAGGATATAAAGGATACTATAAATAAAACAAATCTGAAAATAGTAGTTATACAAGAAACACAAGTCAAAGGCACAAAAAAATGTTTTCAACAAAATCATAGTTGAAAATTTCCAATATCTAAAGTGATGCCCATTAGGGTACAAGAAACATAGAGAATAACATATAGGATCAGAAAGGAATTTTTTCACATTCACATAATAATCAAAACACTAAATGTATAGGGCAAAGGCAGAATACTGAGGTCAGCAAGAGAGAAAGAACAAGTCCTATGAGAGTCCCATCAGAATACCACCCAACTTTTCAATGGAAACTTTGAAAGAACCTGGACTAATGTTCTCCAAATTCTAAATGACCAGCCCAAGCTACTACATCCAGAAGTCATCATAATCAAAGGAAAGAGTTTCCATGCTAAAATCAGATGTAACGAATTTATGTCCACAAAATTCAGCTTTACAGAAGAAACCATAATCTAGCAGGCTTCATACTAGAGATATGGGAATGGTTCAACACACATAAATTGATTAATGTAATTCAACATATAAACAGACTCCAGATCAGAAATCATATCATTATCCCATCAGAGATGCAGAGAGGTTTTTGACAAAATCCACCATTCCTTCAATGATAAAAGTCCTAGAGAAACCAGGGATACAGGTGACATATAGCAACATAATAAGGAAAAACAGAAGAAACTCATGACAAACATCATGAAAATAAATAGGGGTGGAAAATACTCAGAACATTTCCACTAATAGGAACAAGACAAGGATGTTCATTCTTGCTATTCACATTCAATAATGCTTGCAAGTTTTAGCTAAAGTATTAAAATTATTGAAGGAAATAAAGGGAATACCAATAGTTATTCAAAGAAATCAAATTATCTAGATTTATAATAATATAGTTCTATACAAAAAGTAAATCAGCCGGGCGGTGGTGGCGCACGCCTTTAATCCCAGCACTCGGGAGGCAGAGCCAGGCGGATCTCTGTGAGTTCGAGGCCAGCCTGGGCTACCAAGTGAGCTTCAGGAAAGGCGCAAAGCTACGCAGAGAAACCCTGTCTCGAAAAACCAAAAAAAAAAAAAAAAAAAAAAAAAAAAAAAAAAGTAAATCAGTAAGTAACAGATCATAAGACTCCACCAGAAAACTCCTACAGCTGGTAAATACATTCACCAAAGTAGCAAGACAAAAAATAGACACAAAACTCAGTGGCCTTTCTATATACAAATAATAAACACAAAGAGAGAGAAATCATGGAAACAATCCTGGTCACACTAGACTGAAAAAATATCTTGGAATAAATTTAACTAAGTAAAATAGTTACATAATTAAAACTTTAAGAAAAGACACTGAAGATACCCAAAGATGGAAACACCACCCATGCTCAGGATTGGTATGATTAATGTGAAAAATGGTCACACTACCTAAACCAAGTTACAGGCTCAACACAAAATTACGGCTCAATTTTTCATAGATACTGAGAAATATTAAATTTCATTTCGCAACACACACAAAAGAAAAACAGTCCTGAACAGTAAAAGAACTGCTAGATGTATCATCATCTATGATTTTAAGTTATCCTACAAAGCTTTAGTTATAAAAGCAGCATGGTACTAGCATAAAGACAGACAAGTCAATTAATGAAATAGAAGTTAGGTCCCAGATACAAGTCTACAAAGCTACCTGATTTTTTAAGGAAGCCAAAAATACATACTGGAGAAGACAGGATCTTCAACAAAATGATGGCAGTCAAGCTGGCATGTATAAGAATGAAACTAGATCCTTATCTCTTGTCATGCATACAATGCAACTCCAAGTGAATCAAGGACCATGACATAGCCTAAACCTAACAGAGAACTTAGAAAATATAAGTCAAGGACTCCAGTAGCAATGGCATTAAACCAAAAATTAATTAAATGGAACCGTAATGAAACTAAAAACATTCCATACAGTACACGATTCCTGCAAAGAAGCAAACTACAGAATGGTTGCAGCTATATACTCAACACAGGGCTGTTTTCTACAAAACAGAAAGAACTCAAAAAATTAAATATCAAAAGAACCAAATTTAAAAATGGCACATAAATCTAAATAGTTCTCAAAAGATGAAATACAAAAGTCTGAGAAATACTTTTTGAAGGGCTGAACATCTTTAGCCATCAAAAAAACACCAATTAAAATACTGGCATTTCATCCTACCTTAGTCAGACTGGCTAAGTTCAAAGACACAAGAGATGTTGGAATGAATGTAGGGAAAGGGCAATGCTTATTCACTGCTGGTTGGAATGCAAATTAATGCAAACACTATAGAAATCAGTGTTAGGTTCCTCAAAGAACTTAGATCTACCATATAAGCCTGCTACACCACTATTGGCAATTTAGGATTTCACATCCTACTACTGAGATACCCACTAATCCATGTTGATTGTTGCTCTATTCACAATAGCTAGGAAATGGAAACAACCTAGATGTCCATCAACTGATGAATGAATAGTAAAAATACAGTACATTTACACAATAGAATATTGTTCAGCAGCATTTTAAGAAAAACATGAAATGTGCAGGCAAATGGATGGAGCCAGAAACAGTTACCTGAACAGAGGAATCCAAAGAAAAATAACACTGTATGACCACTCTCATTTCTGAATGTGAACTTTGAGTCGTCAGGTATCTGTTGTCCATTTGGAATATACATAGAGGTCAAATTTTACTAAAAAGCCATTAGGAAGAAGGGACTTACACTAACAGGTAAAATACAGTAGCATGAGTAAAGGAAAACAGAATGAGAAGGGTTAAATTGGGGTGGAGAAAAGGAGAGCAGTGTAAGAAGGGAATACGATGAGGAATAATCAGTATTAAAGGCCTTTTGAAATAGCCAGATGGAAACATAGTACTACAGAACCTTAGTAATACACACATACAAAAAGAAGTTTAATAGAGCTATTCTATAACCAGGGACAAT
The DNA here is from genome assembly GCF_049852395.1 of Peromyscus maniculatus bairdii. Classification (NCBI taxonomy): domain Eukaryota; kingdom Metazoa; phylum Chordata; class Mammalia; order Rodentia; family Cricetidae; genus Peromyscus; species Peromyscus maniculatus. The sequence continues at coordinate 69,035,618 of NC_134852.1, read as the reverse complement.
ACCACAACCAGACATTCCATGCTATTGAATAAAAACCCTAGTACCAGGAATTAGTTGTTGGCCATTGGGCTCACATTGAAACCCCAACCATTATAGTAGGCTATTGCTAATACTCCTGGCTAAGCTCCGGCCTCAGTTACTTTTCTACTGCTGTGGTAAAACACCACAACCAAAAGAAATTTGAGAAGGAAAGGTTAATTTCACTTAGCCTTCCATATAACAATTCCTCAGTCAAAGTAGTTAAAGCAGAAACTCAAGCAGGGCAGGAACCTGATGCAGAGGCCATAGAGGAGTGGGGCTTACTAGCTTGCTCCTTATAACTTGTTTAGTATGCTTTCTTACAGCCAAGGGGTGGCACAAACCGTAACAGACTGGGCCTTTCAAATCAATCACTGATTTAAAAATGCCCTGATGGCTTACCCATAGCACAATCTTAGGAAGGCATTTTCTCAACTAAGTTTCTCTCTTCTCAGATGACTGTAGCTTATGTCAAGCTGACATAAAACTAGCCAGCATAACTCCAAAACTTGAGAGTACAACCTTATTGCTGAAGACACTAATAACATCCTTGAAACACTGAGCATGCAGACATAACACTGGTACTCAGCTGCAAATTTCATCCTGACTGGCTAGCATTCACTACGCTGGGAGGTGCTATATAATCAGAGGAGAAAGGTCTCAATCTCATCCAGTCCTGAACCTTGCAAGTTAAAAGTGCCCCAACAAGAGAGGCCCACTGGTGCAATAGTAGCACAAATATTATGGGAATAACTAACCACTACATGACTGGATCACAAGTCTACTCTATAATTGTTTCTACCAGAAACAATTAAAGGGGCCAAGAACCTGTGATTAGATAAGGTCATAGGTCCTAGGGCAGAACCCAATACCATTACTCTGCAAAAAATATAATATTAAAATGACTTCTAATGATTTATTGCTATACCCACTACCAAGAGTACCTCTCACCCCTCATCAGAGAATCTTTGCTCTGCAAGAGATGACAATTAACAGAGATTCTCTGAACCCCCGAACTAGTAAGCATAGCATGAAAAGATCAGGGATCTCCTTGGAAGAGGGGCTAGAAAATGGTCAGAATCACAGGTGACAGATAACTTCAAGGAAACAAGTGTTTTTCCAAGATACTACAGAGCAGATGCACATACAAGCTTACAGCCATTATGATAGCATGCCTAATCTCCAGACAGCCAAAATCCCTGCATAGAGGGCAGAGAGGTAGAGATGTCATCCCACCACTACCTGGGGAGCTATAAGTATTTTATGACCCCTGATAGTCTGACTACAAACTAGAACAGGCCCCAATACTAGCAACACAAAACTGGATTCAATGGGGGAATGAAGAAGAAGAAAAAGTAATCTTAAAGGAAAGGAATGGGAGAGTTAAGAGAGTTTTAAGGGGAGGAGTTGATGAGGTGATTATATTCAATTATACACTGGATGAGACACTCGAAGAATTTTTTAAAAGGAAACAAGCAGGTTACAAAACAAATTTAAACAGAGTTTAAGTGTAAATAAAAATCCCAGTAACAGGGGTGGGTTACATCTGGCCAGTGAGATCCCAAAGAACTACCGTTTTCCAACATTACAGCTTATTTAATGCCAATGTTTTTTATCAACCCTATAACTTGATTGATGTTAAGACACTATTGCTGAAAACACCACATACCTTAGTTAGAAAATGGAAAAAAACGAGCTAAACTCACTTGGAAGCTTGATCCCTACTACTGACTAGCATCTGTAGTACTTGACGTGCTATGCAGGCTACCAAAGGAGAAAAGTAATCATCATCAGTCAAACCCAGCTCTGAACACTGAGAGCTACAATAACAACTAGCTTGGCAAGAAAGTCCCCTGTTGTAATAGTAGCATAAATGTCATGAGAATAAATAAATAATCAACTACTCTGACTGGCTTCAAGGTCTGCAGCAAAATATGAAACATATACCTAGCCTAGTACCAAGGTCAAGAATCTGTGGCTAGATAGGTCATAGGTCCTGGGCCAGAACCTAATATTAATACTGTCAAATGGCTACGGTATTAAACTAACTCCAAATAGTTTATCATTCTCTCTCCATCTTTCAACACTCTTAAGAACAGCTTTGTTCTTCCATAAATGGTGATTAACACAACTGCAGAGAATAAGCTGTGGAAAGCCCAGCTCTACATGGGATATCTACATCCCATATACATAACCCCTCCCAAGACTCAGGGACCATTTCAAAATAGGCTGTGGAAAGACTGTAGGAGCTAAAAGTGGTAAATGACTACAAGAAATCTGCTTTCCAAAGACAGCTGGCCAGGTATATATTTGAACTCACAGCAGTTGTGACACCATGCACAAAACCTATGTGAGCTCAAGCCAGACAAAATCCCAGCCTGGAAAAGAGAAGGGAGCATGAAGCCCCACCCCTAGCTGAAGCGCTATTGGCAACTGATAGCCTTTGGAAATAGTTGTCATTAAGAGTATCCATGCTCTAATGGAAGGCCACAGATCCAAGATTATATGGGCAACATAACTTATACTTTATGGGTTAATAAAACATAAACATCACATACAGTGAGGGAGTTGGGAGGGGTGGATCTTGGGAGATTTATGGGAGAGGTGAATATCATCAAGATATATTTTGAAAAAGTATCAAATAACTAAAAATAATCCTCCACCCAAAAGCCATATGGTATTAGGAGGATGAATATAAATAAATTATGTGCATACACAGAGAAGTCACAAGAGAACACAGTATTTTGTTTCTCTGGTCTCTGAAATCTCTGGAATTCTGGCTCTGTAACTTTTCCTAGTCACTCTATATCTTACATAAATATATACATATACATTTATGTGTGTATATACACATACGCATCATGTGATATATAATTTGATATTTGTAACTGGAATAAATTAGCCTGTGTTTGTTTCAGCCAGAGATGTCAAAGAAAGCAGGAATAGCTGGCACATTGCTATCACTAAAACCACCACACCTTTTGAATTTGGTATTAATAAATTATAACACTTTGAAAATCAGAAATGTGTTCACCTGTGTTTGACATAAAATAAAAAAAAAAATTTAAGAAAAGATTACAGCCATGCGGTGGTGGTGCACGCTTTTAATCCCAGCACTCGGGAGGCAGAAGTAGGTGAATCTCGGTGAGTTCGAGGCCAGCCTGGTCTAAAAATAAGTCCCAGGACAGGCTCCAAAAGCTACACAGAGAAACCCTGTCCCGAAAACCAAAGATTACATAGGTACATTGCAGATTAAAAAATACAGAAAAGGGGTCAAGCCTAAAAGTCTACAGACAAAGGTGAGTAGTAAGAACTTTCTAATTCTGGAGAGTTGGGCCACCGTATCTTAGGCCATCTTCAGCCCTTCAACAGCTATTCATTGCCCACTTCTGTAAACTACCTAACATCCTACTTAACTATTGGATAAAATCTTTTGGGATGTTAACAGATTCTAAATTCCACCAAACTAAAAATTAATGATGTCATTAGATAGTACCTGAAACATAGCAGAGTATTCCCCATTTTGCTGTAACCCACTTTTGTGATGTTTCCATTAATGTGTTTGAAAAGTGCCAGATTTACATGAAATTCATAAATACGTATGTATGTAACAACAATTAACAATAACAACAAAAGCCATGAAGGCAAGTGTGTATGGAAAGGTTTAGACAGGAAAGTAGGAAATGATGGATTAATTATACTATAATCTCAAAAAATAAAAGTAAATAAAAAAGAAATAGAACACAAGTGAAGAAAAATCTGAAACCCCTGCTCAAAAAAAATGCTTCATTAAAAATAAATAAGTAAATAGACAGGGAAAATAATTTAGCTATGATGTCTTATTTTCCCAAGTATTTAGATATAAAACTACTTATAAAATTCACATTTTTTTCATTTCAAATGAAGTTTCTTTCAATCAGAGAAATATACAGTATGAAGTAACAATACTGAACTTGACTTCTAATACCTGTAGGTTTTTTTGCTTGTTAATTTTTTTTTCTGGTTTTGGAGTAGAATGTGGTAAGCATTTAGATGCATCTAGTAAACAAATTATCTACAAAGTTTGTGGAATAAACATTAATGTGCTAAAAAAACAAACAAAAAGCTACACACATACTTCATGAAAACATTACCAAGACAAGTTAGAACATGTTATTTGGGGTGTCCTAAAACTTCACATTTTCTATATGGAGACTTCTATTTGGCTCTACAATAAACCACCTCTTGTCCCTTTACGGTGATTTTAGCTATTTTTGTGTGGACATTGCTAATTAATCCTCATAATAATCTGAAGTAAGAGACTACAGTTACAAAACAAATAGAAGACCTTATGAGTAAAAAAGGTTCTGCTTTTCATTAACTTGAAAGAGCATCTCTTTTATTTTCATTGATTCCTCTAGGCACTGAATTGTACTAACAGCAAATAAACTCTATGTGCTAAGGGTAAACTATCTTCATTTCACTGACGTTCCCTAAAATCTTTTGATGGGAAGAAGAAAATATAAATGAGTAAAATTTACAGTTCACATAAAGACTAAAAGTCTTTCCCTAGATAAACCTCAAAAAAGGTAACCAAGTATAATTTACTGAGAAGACTTAGCCAAACAGTTTATTCAGCCAGTCATTTCTAATGTAAACTAGGATATTTCTTAATATTTAAAAGAGAAGCTATAGCTTTTATGTTTGATAAAGCTGAAAAATGAGCAGATTGTGATTGACATCACTTCCATATCTAGTGCTTTACACTGTATCAGGAGATAATCAACTTCCATGTCATAGTCTACTATGATCTACTGTGCTTTTCTACATTTAATCACACTTCACATCTCCCATCACCTTAACGCTGCATTCCAATAATACTGAGCCTATGCATAGTATAGTGGACTTGCTGGTAATAAGTATTCTTCCTACTGAAAACACCATGGTCCTTAGTTATCACAGTTCATGCCCAAAGCTTCCATTTACATGCAATTTCTATATTCCTACAGCAATCACTCCACTACTCCACATTAACTCCACTTCCTTATTGTATCTTCTAAACTACAAAACTAAAAACTCAATATTGTCTAATTTCTCTTTAACAAAGGCAATAACAATAACTTACTGTTTTTAGTTGTGTGTTTTTTTAGTTATTTGACTTTGAAAAAAAAAAACCATGTTGGACAACATACACTTCTTCATTCCATATAAGAAGGCTAATCTGCTTAAAGGACCTACGAAAGTTCAATAGAACCAAGAGTATGATGACAAAACACAGAAAGGAAATCCTTTAAAACAGAACCACCTATGATTAAAGGTAGTTCTTTTATTTTAAAAAATATTTGAGATATTAATTGGAGCATACTTACATATTTGGAAATGTGCCTATGTTAAACATCACACAAAAACTAAAAGCATCCAACCTTATAACCAGAGTTCACTGATTAAAAGGCTCAGCTCTCCCAAAACAATCTGAGAGAACATTCATGGAGCATGGAGCACAGAGTAAAGTGACTTGACAAATGGCAAATATTAAGGATAAAGATGTTAGACAATAATTCCCATACTCACAGGGGCTGAGACTATATGAGAGTTAGATAAATTAATACCACATAATCTTTTCGTGCTTCTGAGATACTAAAACTTTTTCATACATTTAATGATTTTCACTCTTTCATACAGTAAGCATTATTGACTACTCACTACAAACTTCACTAGGTGTTCAAAGTAGCTTTAGTTATGAACTGAATATACCCTAGTATGACCAAAGAAGAGAGTCGCAATTTGGGGGGACTGCCTAGATCAGACTAACCTGGGTTTTGCACCTGGGGGATTGTCTTGACTGGAAGGCCCCAACTACTGTGAGCAACACCATTCCCTGGGCAAGTGATCTTGGACTACAAAAAGAAGTGGGTAAGCTAAGCTTAGGTCTTCAAGCTGAGTCAACAAGCAGCAGCAGCATTATTCCATACTTCCAAGTTCTCTCAATGGTGGCCTATAACTTGAAAGCTGAAATAAAACCTTTTATCTCCTAAGATACTTTTGGTGAGAATGTTAAATATCAACAGAACACTAGGTTCTCATTCTAGTAAGAGCTTAAAAAAAATCAAGTGATATTAGGTACTATAAAGATAAATAGTAAGAACTAAGATGGGGCATAATTATACTTAGACAAAGTTAATCAGAAAAGACATCTCTGACAAAACACTATCTAAAAATTCTGGAACAAATAAAGAAGAAAAAGATGTGGGTAAGCCAAGAGAGGGAAGAGATAGTAAGTACCAAGCTTACGAACTCAAAAGTTGCAGGATAAGAACATAAAGCTAGTACAGGATGTCATATAAATTAAAGAAGGCAATTCATACAGGCTATATCAGTTTCAGGGTACAGTTTAAGAAATGGCAAGTCTTTGAAAAGTTTTGAGTATAGAAAAGATAGTTTAACTTCATTATCAAAAAAGGCATATTTAGTTGTTTCTAGAACAAAAATACTGAGAAACAATGACATTCCTTATCAAAACAAGATGGCAATGGTGCTATAAATGTATCTTAAGTGGGTGAATTGTATTTTGAAGATAAATCCAGCAGGTCTTACAAATGGTTCCAAAATGAGACAAAGATAAACTGAGGATGCTTTCCAGGATTTGGTTAAAGGACGTGGAAAAAAACTACTGAATATGATGCAAAGGTCTATAAAAGAAGATTTGGGGGAATTAAGATCATACAAATAACAACCCTATTTTGGATTACTCAATTTCTGTTTGTGTGTGCCAGGGGAGGAGGATATATGTGTGTGCATACATGTGCAGGTATGCATTACCTATGCATGTGCAATCAATGCCCAACTTCATCTTCTATTGCTCCACATCTTAACGTTTTGAGACAGGGTCTCTCAGCAAATCTGAAGCTCATTGAATTGTCTAGACACAACAGTGAGTTTCAACAATAATTTATGTCCCTCCACCAAGAGTGAGATGAGAAAGACATGTCACACTTTTTACATAGGTTCGGGGAATCTGATCCACAAACTTGTAGAGCATCAACTATACCAAATGAACAAACTCCTTAGCCTGTTTTCAGCTGCCACCTGATGTTGCGGTTATTTAGAGCCAGGGTCTCATGTAGCCTAGACTGACCTTACTATGAGTGAAGCTAACCCTACACAACCTCCCAAGTACTGGGATTATAGGAGTGTGACAACATGCCCAGAAAAATATCAAGATTCTTAAAAACCCTAAATGTACAAATTTCTAACATGAAGCTTTCATATAACCTGAATACCTTCTGGCTTTCCTTCCAGTTCTATTAGACTCATAGGCTAAAAGGACATTTTTTTCTACCCCATTATATCACCAATAAGGTGACATCAATGTCAGTGTGCATGTTAGATCCAAGTATGAGTACCAAAATTCTTTATTTCAAACAATTACTCCTTTATCTTAAGCATATTAAACACCATACCTATGATTATTGAAATTTTATCAATCAGTTAAAAACTTTCATTCATGTAATAATTTTGATATATGAAGACACAGGTGTTTTTCCAAAATTTTTATTTTTGGTGACAAATAAGAACTGCATATATTCACCTCACATACACAACATATTTGCAAGAATACTTAAAATTTTGCTTTTAGAAAATATTCAAGAAAACATACATTAATAAGTCACAATGTTGTACAACAGGTTTCCTGAACTAAACTCTATCCATTTTCAATTCTGTATTCTGTGATAATCATCTAGTCTACCCTGAGTAACAAACATTTTTAGAAAATCAATGTTTTTATATTCTAATACATGTGAGATCACTCAGCACTTGTTTTTCTGTGCTTGACTTATTTCATTTACTATGTACCATCAATTCAATTCATGTAACAAACATAGGATTTCAGACAATTTTTAATGGTTAAATAATACATCATATATATATATATATATATATATATATATATATATATCAACTTTCATTTATTTATCCACTGACAAACACTGGTTTATTTCTGCTTTCTGGTTACTTTAATGTTGCAATCAACATGAAAATGCAACACACGAGTTTTATTTCCTTGAGCTATATATTTCTATAATGTAATTGCTAGGTCACGGCAATTCTACTTTTAAATTTTTGAGGAACCTATTATTTTTCCATAATTGATCTAATTTACATTTTTCCAATTGTGCACAAGATTTCGTTTGTTAAAAAAACTCACTATCATGAACATTCATATTTTTATAAATGACCATCCTAGCAGGTATGAGGTGGTATCTCACTGTCGCTTCAATTTGGATTTCCTAGATGTTTATAGAGATTAAGAATTTTTTTCTCATGAATTTGAAGCTGGGTGTGGTGACACACACCTTTAATCCCAACACTCAGTAGGCAAAGGCAGGAAGTTTGAAGCCAACTTGGTCTATAGAGCAAGTCCCAGAACATGTACACAGAGAAAACCTGCGTCGAAAAGCAAAACAATCAAACAAATAAATACAATTTTTTCTCAGATAAACTTGAAAGAGAGCAAGAAAAGGTGTATGTGAGAGTTTGCAAGGAGTAGCTGGAAGGGAAAATTACTATAATTATAATCTCAGAATAATTATTAAAAAGTAAAAGATAATTTTTTCTTATTTAGCCACTTTGCCATTTGTACTTTTTTCCTTGTGTTGGTCACAGCAGAGCCTCACTTTTCATCCTCAGAAACGTACTCCAATTCTACATTCTCTCATTAGCATAGAGCTTACAAATTAGACTAGCCCCAGAGATCCTCCTAAGTCTTCCTCTCCACACTAGGATTTTATGTGTACACTACCACATACTGCATTTGTATGTTGTCATTATTTTATCAAATCAGGTCCTTATGCTTGTTAGGCAAGCACTTCACCCATTGAACTATCTTCCTACCTGTATTACTTTATCAGAAGCAACTATTTAAGTCCTTTGTCTACTTCTTCAATCAGCTATCTGACTTACACAATTTATGTATTAACTCCTCAGAATGCAAATGCTTTCTTTCATTTCAAATTATATCTTTTCACATGCAGAGAGCCTTTAAGTTTAGTATAATCCCATTAATCTTTTTGTTGTTCATATCTAAAAAAATTCGCAAACACTAATATATATAAGTCTGTCCTGCCTTCTTACAGTGGCTGACAGTCATAAAAGATATTAACTATGTACATAATTTCATTCTTCTATTTATGAATACCCAATTTTTCTCAGCATCATGTATGGAACATATTGCTCTTTCTTCTGCAAGAATGATCAGTGCTCTTAACAGCTGAGCCAGCTCTGCAGCCTCAAGAATCCTTGACTTAGAGAGTAAGGCAACATGGTTCCTGTTGTGAGACAGATTTGGCTTGTTTTTGTTGTTTCTTCTTTGGTTTTCGAAACAGGGTTTCTCTGTGTAGCTCCAGCTGTCCTAGAAGTTGCTCTGTAGACAAGGCTGGTTTAGAACTCAAGAGATCCGCCTGCCTCTGTCTCCTGAGTGCTGAGATTAAAGAGATGCACCCCCTTACTAGACTAAGATAAATCCCATTTAATTATGGGGCATAATAATTAATGTGTTGTTTAATTCAGCTTGTCATTACTTTTTTGAGAATAAGAAGAAAGCTTTGTTACTAGCCTATAATAGTAGTTTCTCTTTTGTTTTCATATCAGAGTAATTATTGACTCATAAAAATAGTTTGGAAATCATCAAAATTTGGATCGAGCTTGGAAAATATTATTATTAGTTCTTCAAATGTTTAGTGGATTTCAGGAATGAAGACATTAAGTCTGGGCTTTACCTGACAAGAGACTGAATTAGTGCTTTAACATCTTGTGTCAGCAAAACCTTCTTAACCGTGGCCTTTAGTAATAGTATGTAAATGCAAAATGCTCTAATGCTAAAAGTGTACTGTACACACCAATAGTCTGTCCTAGCTATTCAGCTAATATTCAATCTAAAATATTACTCATTAGAGACTACTGGAGAAGTCTCTAAAAATTACAATCACTATGAAGTTTCTAAACTCAGCTGGCCATTCAGTGCATGAAACTTTGAACATTTAGTCTGCTTTTTTATCCCAACACTTTACTAGCTTTTTAAAGCTTTTAGTATATTCAATCCCAACTCAATTATTCTAATTATAGTGTTACACAGAATACCATTAAAATTTTTTCAAAAAAAGGTACATGGGAAACTGGCAGTAGTGGTGCACACCTTTAACCCCAGCACTTGGTAGGCAGAGGCAGGTCAATCTCTGAGATTGAGGCCAGTTTCGTCTACAAAGTGAGTTACAGGGTAGCCGGGGCTACACAAAGAAACCCCTGTCTCAATGAAAAAAAAAGGGGGGAAGAGTTTACATGGGGAAGGCAGTTCTTTAGCTCCTGCAATACTTGCAGCTATTTAGGTATACAAAATAAACTTTTTTTTTTTTTTTTTTTTTGAGACAGGGTTTCTCTATGTATCTTTGCGCCTTTCCTGGATCTCTCTCTGTAGACCAGGCTGGCCTCGAACTCACAAAGATCCACCTGCCTCTGCCTCCCAAGTGCTGGGATTAAAGGCGTGCGCCACCACGGCCCGGGTAAATTTGTTTTCTTTTTAAGAATAAAATCAACAAAAAAAAAAAAAGCTGCTTGGTTACTAAACTGTATTTAAAATACCACCTCACATCCATTAGGATGACTACTACTCACCCAAGAAATTTTTATACACTAGCCAAGTTGTAGAAAAATTATAATGCTTTTATTGTAGATAATTAAGTAAAATGGTATAGCTGTTTAAAACAGTATGGTATGTTCTCAAAATATTAAACATAATTACCATGATATAATAATTACATTTCAGATATAGACCCAAAAGTATTTTGGACAAGGTCTCAAAGAACTAACCCATGCTTATAGCAACATTATCTGCAGTTGCTAACATAGAAATAACCCATTAGCAGATAAATACATGGACAGAATACAGCATACAGAAGCAAGTGAAATTATTCAGTGTAAAAATAGGAATTTCTAGTATTTGATACACATGAATGAACTTTGAGGATGCTATTCTTAGTTTAAAAAAAAAGCCAATCATTAAAATAAAAACAAAAAAAGCTGACGTGATTGCACTTACTTGAGGTAGTTAGAAGCACCAAAACTCAGACAAAAAGCAGAATCGTAGTTGCCAGCCACAGTGGGAACAAGAAGTCACTATTTAATGCATACAAAGTCTCAGCATTGTAAAATACAACAACTCTGATGATAAATGCTCAAAAGCATTAATGGCCACAATTATCACTGAATTGTATACTTTAAAACAGTAAATAGTAAATTTTCTACATTTATAATTGTTTTAAAGTTACCAGAGAAATTACATGGTCACATAAATTTTTAAAAAAATATTTCATAGTCATTTCTTGGAATTCACAATGTACATAAGCATTTAAAATGATGTAATCTGCTTTCAGTAAAGAAAACCTTGACTTTTTCAACCACATTCTTCTTCTTTTCTTTTTTTTTTTCCTGATTTTTCAAGACAAGGTTTCTCTGTGTAGTTTTGGTGCCTGTCCTGGATCTTGCTCTCTAGACCAGGCTGGCCTCGAACTCAGATCCGCTTGGCTGTGCCTCTTGAGTGCTGGGATTAAAGGTGTGTGCCATCATTGCCTGGCCTCAACCACATTCTTAAACACAGCTCCACATACCTACCTTTACCTCCTTCTAATTTCAGAAGACAGGGATGTGTGTCTTATGCATTTGTGCAGGTATATTAACACATGTGTGGGGGTTATATGTAGAAGTCAAAGGCTGACACCTAGTGTCTTTATCAATTGTTCTTTATTTGCTGAGGAACTCTCTCACTATACTCAGTGCTTGCCAATTCTGCCAACCTAGCAGCCATCTTGTCCCCTACTCCAGTCTTCATATATGAAGGGCAGGTGCGATATTCACCAAGTCACTGCTACAGTCTCTTGCCTGAATCCTTGTAATCATGATTCTTATCTCCATTTTTCATTCCGCATTGCCAAATTTTGAAAAGGTCTCAATTCCTCAATCTTCCCTGTACTCAATTGTCCTGCTTCAGAACCTTGCCCATGACTCTGCCTAGAAAACTAGTCAAACTTCCAGCTACTTAATTCCCAGTAACATTTCAACACTAAACCTAGTTTTACCTAGTTATGCCAATTTTCCTACTATCTGCACTAGATTTCTATTGCAAAGTTTGGTACTCCTCTTTATTCCTACTGTAACCCAACTACGATTCTATCTCAATAATTAAAAATATCTGTTTATGCTCTTTCAGAGGGTAGGAACTAATTCTGAGGCATCTTTATATCTAAAACACAGGACCTGATGACTTATATTTAGAGTAAACAGAGGTCATAAACAGTCATTATTAGTTATTAATTAGTCAATAGCAGGCACTAAAATGGCTGAGCCTTCCTATCATTTCCCTATTTACCCACAACGGGTAAAGACATAAAAACATAAGAATCGAGAATCACATATGCAATTATCTACTTCCCACTGGACATATAATGGTTTGCAGAGGATGGAAGTATTTGGTAAGGGGAGAAGTAGATATTTTCTAATCTCTAGATAAAATATTAAGTTTTTTCTTTTTTTAATTTAATTTTATTGATTTATTGTTTTACTTTAAGCCTGGAAGTATTTTCAAATAAAGCAGTGTAGGGCAACTTAAAACACACATACCCTGAACCAAGTTATACTTACATTCGGCTAGCTTCAATGTCCTCAGACTGGGATTCTCCTGGTGATCTGTAAAATGTAATTAAGGACAAAGGTTAGTGAGTTCCAAAAGGGGATAGAAATGTAAGTACTGAAGATAAATTTGAAAGCAAGACTTAAGTTCTAATGAAAGGGTATTTTAAAAGATTTAAAAATGAGGAAACAAAATGGTTAGATCAAATCAGTCATAAAACATTTAAGGACAAACTTTATAAGCCTTGATGCTTTTTTAAAAAAAGAAATTGGAATCATTAATATTAGATATCAGATCATTGTAAGGCATAATGATTTACAAAATCAAGCATCTATGAAAAACAAAGCTGTAACTTTCTATCAAGTTGGGTTGCCTGCATTAACAAACTGGTATTCATTGTCTTGAAATTAAATGAAGTGTTAGCAAACTGTAACCTGGGCAAACACACCAAGGTATGGAATAAACACCTGATTTTGGAAGTAATGTTTTACTGAGACAGTCACATGTATTTAAACACTGTATACTGAAAAAGCAAGGTTAAGTACTTTCAGGAAAGACCAGGTTTTCCGCAAAACCTAAAATATTACACAACTCCCTTAAACAATATCTGCCAGCTTCTGCTCTAGACAATTCAAACTAAAATATAACAGTATATGTAAATCTTAAAATATTTAAATTCTATGTACCATTCTAATCATAATTACTGTGGTCCAACAAGGAAATTAGATTTCTCTAAAAAACATTTATTTGTCATCAGTATGTACATTGAATATTATATTTGTTAGATAATTGTAAGCTAGTTTTAGTTTTGATAGCTGCTGGTTATTTTCTTTATTTTTAATATATTAGCTAATATAGAAAATGCATACATCTAAAGCATCAGAAAGCATCCCATTTTTATTGGGTTGGAACATAAGGCAATTTTGCCTATTCCTAGTACATGGTTAAAGAATGAATTCCAGAACTGGACACAGCAGCACTTTCCTATAATTCCTGTACACAGAGGGTAATCCAGGATCATACATATTTTGGAGCCAGCCTAGACTAAATAGTAAGACAACGCATCACAAAAGTAAAATAAAATTTTTTTAAAAAAATCTCTTACTCTGTTAGTTTTTATAAATCATTAAAGTGTGAGAGTCAATGTTCTAAGATGAACTGATTTTAATACCTATTTATAACATTTCAAATTCCCAAAATGGGTTAGAAAAAAAAATTAAAGATTAAGTTAAAATTTTCAAATTGGTATACAAAGAATTGATTTGTGAATTATCACTGACTTTAGACTTTACAACTTAATCAAACAAAAAACGTTTATAAAAAGGTTTATTTTGGTTGTTATGGAAGTAATTTTAAACAAAGAACCTTAAGGGGCTGGAGAGGTGGCTCACTGGTTAAGAGCACTGGCTGCTCCCAGAGAATTAAGGTTTAACTCCAAGCACCCACACAGTTGCTCTCAACCATCTGTAACTCCAGTCCCAGCCCTGGTGCCCTCTTCTGGCCTCTGTGGGCACCAGGCACACATGTGGTACACGTACATACCTGTAAGCAAAACACTCATACACTTAAAATAAAGAAATAAAATTTAAAATAAAAAAGAATCTTAAAGATTACTGTATTCATTTCTTTAGTGTCAAAAAATTCACTTTGCTAGATCTTCAAAACACTCACTGCAATTCATTTAGATTCCAAATTAGTAAAACACACACACACACACACACAGAGAGAGAGAGAGAGAGAGAGAGAGAGAGAGAGAGAGAGAGAATAAAAGGCATACTTAATTAAAAACAGACCCAAAGCTCAAATATTTTAGATTTTTTTAACAGTGTATTTATATTTTCTGTTTAACACAAAAATACATAGGAACTGGAAAATGGGGCTTGGTAGTGACAATAAATGCAACACTTTTCCACCCTCTTCCCCCCAGGGAACAAGCAAATCATCTGGGACATACTAGTTTTCACCAGCCTTAAATAAATACTCCAAGATTATTCTCAAACTTACATCCCAAACAAAAGGACTAGAAGAGCTAAAATATGATGATAACCCATATGTACTAGCTAAGTCATTTTTTAATGTGCCCCTCCAACATTCGTCATTAGACTGTGAGGTAAAGCTGGCTTAAAAAAAAAAAAAAAAAAAAAAAAAAAGGAAGCATGTAAGCAATGAGAAAGACAAATTGTAAACTTTTAAACAGGTAGTAGAAAGCAAAATGTTCAAACAGGGAAAGAGAAAAACTTAGGGAATGATGATGGAAAAAAAAAATTGGAAATATGTAAGACAAGAGGGAAAAAAACATATCTCAAGAGAACATTATAGAACTATTGCTTCAAGATCCTAAAATGGGATATAGAGCAAATATATCTACAAATGGCCAACTATAACTGGTTTCCCAAATTCTGTTCCCTAAACAGAACATGTGAACAGCAGAATCATAATGCCAATAAAATATTGTATATATACGATTTAATGTTTACATATATTAGAACCAGCTATTAAACACTATTAAGCCAAACTAACAACCAAAAACAACCCAATCCAGCAAACAGAGTAAAAAAGGATTCAAAATTATCCTAAAATTATTTTCTCTCGATCTCTTAGACATAGCATAGGCTGCTTTCATTCAAACTGCAGTTTTATTTTAGTCAAAAGAAAAGTAAATACACAAAACAGAAATATGTTATTGATAATTACTGTGTACATCTGAATAATGTCTACTCTCAGACTACTTCAACAATATTTTAAATAAGTTACTAAAATATACCCTAAAACTAGAATTAACTCTCAAAACTATGAGTATATATAATACCTACTAACAGTTCCAAAGCTGTACCTTGGTTTTAAAAGAGCTTATGGTTTCTTTACTACCAATGCATTGGAAATAAGAATACAGTACATGCTCCTAATTTTACCAAATTCAAAATTTAAAACCAAAGTTAAAAAAAAAAAAAAAAACAAACTACTGACCCAAGTTATCCTAAAGTTTGCCCAAATAAAAAATAAATAAATAAATGAAATTAGAAAACTGAAACATACCTAGTAACACTGGTGAGAAAAAAGTCTTAAAAGTATCAATTTTAGCTATTAACTTGAATGACAGAAAATGTGATCATAAAAGACCCACTAATCTGAACAGTGCAACATGAGCTTGCAAATCTAACCTTTTAAGGATGTAAAGCCGCACTTTTAACTCCACTGTAACTCTTGAGGAGAAAAAGTAGACTAGTTTTACAAAGGTACAACACTTCTAGGGAGGCATTTAAACTTCTACCACAAAAGAAGGTTCACTTAAAAACACTAATCAAAGCATTTTCCATGTATTTCTTAAAATCTCTATAATGTAATCTTCTTTTTTGAGAAACACTTTCTTATTTAGCTATATAGAAAAACAGATCTTTGATGACTACTTATCTTCATGAATGGAAGGGCAGGAAAGAAATTCACTATAATAAACATTTTAGAAAGGAAATTAAATGGAGGAATAGCTCAATTCTTAGGTCCTCTATTCTTAGCAGTATTCCTGCCACCTATGCATTTTCTTCATTTTTACAGCACATATTTCACTTTACAATGACAGCCTTTTAAAGACTGTAAAATAACATTCAAAATTACCTTTTACAAGCTGTGGCCATTCGGTGACATCAGGGTGATAACAGCTTTGAGTCACTGATTAAAAACAGGTTGTCACACCAGTCTAGCTGCTAACTTGATCTGAACGTAGGCTTAATAATTCTAATAAATTAAACAAACCTTTAGTTAGAACACTAGCATAAACCCAATTCATTGTTCAAATCATAATCTTCAAAGCTTCAAATCAGTTGTCAATATAAAATTAGAAGAATTACCATAGGAAAACCTTTATGGACTATTTTCCAGTATATTGTTTTCTTAAACGATCTCATCACTTGAAAAAAATGAGGAACATTCTCAATCTAAAACTTAAAAATGCTCCAAAAATCCAGAAAATTTTAAATCATGTCAGCAACTCAAAAAGGTTTAGATTTAGGGATATTTCAGATTTTGCATTTTCAGATTCAGACTAGATATGCTTAACCAGTAAAGTCTACAGAAACATGCCAAAATCTAAAAATTCTTAAATCTGAAACACATCTGGTCCCAAGCATTTCTGAGAAAGATAATAATCCCTATTTTTCAATGTTTATATGGTTTACAAAGTACAATGATCAACAATACCCTTATGTTTGACTGACTTTAGTTAGCTATACGTGATCAAAACAGACACTATAAGAATAATAATAATAAGCAGCCTCATAGTGATTAACCAACTTGCCCATGATTTTACAAATAATGTTGAAAGTAAGATTAAAACCAAGACTGCCTAACCTTCTACTGATTATTAAAATTTTGCTATGGCTTAGTTTTACTTTACAGACTTTTGAGATATAAATAAGCAAAGATTTAGAATATGGATTATATCAATAGTTAAAATGAGACTGATTTAATAACAGGAGTCTTAAATGGATAGAGAAATCATCTACCAAAAAGGCAAATTCTTGATGAAATAGTTGCACACACACACATATTCTGTATTTAAGTAGAATCATCTAAAATTAACTTAAAAGCCCTTGGGTTGTATAAGAAAGTGTTCATTCTCAATCCCCTTAGACTCAATTCTATGAAATCATATGGCAAAATATGAATGTGTATCCTTATTCTTCAAGTACCTTAACTCACATACAAAATTTTAACCAAATTTTTCTGATTCAAATTACACAGTACTCCTTAATCATACTATAATTCTGTCAAAAATGCCTTATGTCAGGAATATATCAGTACTAAGAAATCATTTTATCCAGTTAGTTTTTCCCACAAACATCTTTCATTGATCCATACACACAGAACAAATTTCAATGAACTAAAGAAAAGAAGCATAAGATTAGTAAGGGGAAAGCCCCTTCACAATTAACATCCTCAGACAGCAATACAAACAAGGTGACTAAAAGCCTGAATCAGAACCCAATTTAAAATAGGAAGGTATCTGAGAATCTCAAAGGAATTATTGAAACATCGATGTTTGAGCCCATATTTTTGCTAGTGTTGGCCTGAGTATATACATATGCAACTTTAGGGGATTCCAATAAGTAGCCTTTATAATCTCTGTAAGAAATAACTCAATTTCCCAGATTTTCCTATCATAACTATGTCTCCTAATAACAACACAGGCATCACTGAGATAGCAAGGGACAGAGGAAACAACATCCTTAAAATGCATGAGACAGTTCCCTTATGTTTCTCATGAGACTAATAGCTTATGTGGATTGAGAATATTCAAATGAACCTAACTTCCAACTTAAAAACACAAAAATGGCAAAAGTGAAAGTAAAATTGATCAATTCATTAAAGAACTACACACACTCTAAAGATTAAGTCAAGCACTCTCTTTTAATCTTTTCCTTTTTTATGACATAGAGTGCTCAGCTGAACATTGGTTCCAAAGCCAATCTGAGATTCTCTCTGTTTGATCACTTAGGACCTGGAAAATCTTGGGCAAGTTAGATCACCTCTCTAAACCTCAGTTACCTTACAGATAGAATTAAGACCATAGTATGCCTTGTATATAATATACTTGCAAGTAAATCAGATTCTTCACACCCACAACCTAACAGCCAAATCTATTTCCTAGATCTTCTTGTCCATATTACTTTATGTCTCTTAGTACAGTAATCTCTTATACATTCTTTCAGCATCCCACTTATATCTCTCAGTCTACCTGGTAGCATACTCACCACTTAACATGATCCTTTAAAAATGACAGGCGCTCAAATTTATTGAACGCATTTGGCATTATGCTAGCCATGACATTAAGGTAATTCATGCAATATGAATTTCAAAAAATAAAAAAGAAACATACCATATTTCAGCAAACTTCTGAGGAGCTGGTGAATTCTAAAATCAGGCTCTTACAGATTTTTAACCTAAAATATAAAACACCTCACTCAATTCTTTTAACATAAACAACTGGATAGTCTTTCAGAAAAAAAAAATGAAATTCGTTATAAAATAAAAGCAAATCCATCTTTAATAATACTTATAAAAATCCAAAAATATACTGAAAGACAAATTACCCTACTCCTGTTACCAAGATAAGTAGCAGGGTAGCTAAGCAGGCTGTGATCCAAATATTTTCATCTGGGAAAGCATGTTTCCCATTTTCATGTACAAAGATTAATGCTCCTCATTTCCTTAGCCTCCTTACAAATAAGATGAAAATTATGAAAACTGTCACATACCTCAAATCCCTCCAGAAAACTATGGTAATTTTGCTTTCAGATAAACTCTATATGCAAAACATCTGCTGTACAAAAACATAGATGCTTATCTACTACCTCTCAGAGTTGTAACCATGGCTAAATCCTTTGACCTCTCAGTCTCTCAAGTGTTAAGTGGTTGAATTAAAGATAATGTACTGAAAGAATATAGATGCCTTCTTGGCACATAACAGGGCCACATTACACTGTAGCATTACCTAAGTAAAGTACTCCATATATATCATAAATCTTTACAAATAAAAAACAACAAAAACACCCAACTTAATATCACCATGCACAAAACTAAAGTCCATGTGGATCAAAGACCTCAACATAAATCCAGTTACACTGAACCTGATAGAAGAGAAAATGGAAAGTAGCCTTGAACGCATTGGAACAGACCACTTCCTAACTATAACACCAGTAGCGCAGACACTGAGAGCAACAATTAATAAATGGGACCTCCTGAAACTAAGAAGCTTCTATAAGCAAAGGACACAGTCAATAAGACAGAACAGCAGCCAACCCCACATCTGACAGAGGGCTAATCTCCAAAATATATAAAGAATTCAAGAAACTAGACATCAAAATACCAAATAATCCAATTAAAAAATTGGGGACAGTTCTAAACAGAAAATTCTCAACAGAAGAATCTCAAATGGCCAAAAGACATTTAAGGAACTGCTCTACTTCCTTAGCCATCAGGGAAATGCAAATAAAAATGACTCTGAGATACCATCTTACACCTGTCAGATGTAAGATTTTGATCAAAAACACTGATGACTGCTTATATCGGCAAGGAAGTGGAGTAAGGGGAACACTCCTCTACTGTTGGTGGGAGTACAAACTTGTACAGCCACTTTGGAAATGAGTAAGGAGGTTTCTCAGAAAATTGGGAATTAATCTACCTCAAGACCCAGACATACCATTCTTGGGAATATACCCAAAGGATGCTCAATCATTCCACACGGACACTTGCTCAACTATGATCATAGCAGCACTGTTTGTAATAGCTAGAACCTGGAAATAATCTAGATGCCCCTCAACCAAAGAATGGATAAAGAAAATGTGGTACATTTACATAATGGAGTATTACTCAGAGGTAAAAAAACAATGACATCATGAAATTTGCAGGCAAATGGATGGAACTAGAAAAAAATCATCCTGAGTGAAGCAACCCAGACCCAGAAGGACAAACATGGCATGTACTCACTCATAAGTGGATACGAGAGGTAAAGCAAAAGATAACCAGGTTACATTTTACAACTCCAGAGAAGCTAAGTAACAAGGATGACCCTAAGAGGGACAAGTATGCATCACCTAAGAAGAAGAAATAGATAAGATCTCCTGGGTAAACTGTGTGTGAGGGGGAGGGGATGGGGGATGAAAACATGAGGGAACCAATGGTGGAGTTGGGGAAGGGAGGGATGGGAGAGCAATGAAGGAGTTATTTTGATAGAGAGAGCCATTATGGGGTTAGGGAGAAACCTGGTGCTAGGGAAATTCCCAGGAATCCACAAGGAGGACCTCAGCTAAGACTCCTAGCAATAGTGAAGAGGGTGCCTGAACTAATGGTCATCATAGAACCTTCATCCAGTAACTGATGGAAGCAGATGCAGAGATCCACAAACAAGCACTGGGCTGAGCTACTGGAGTCCAGTTGAAGAGAGGGAGGAGGGATAATATAAGCAAGGCGAGGTCAAGATTATGATGGGGAAACCCAGAGACAGCCGACCCAAGCTAGTGGGAGCTCAAGGACTCTGGACTGAAAGCTGGGGAGCCTGCATGGGACCAAACTAGGCCCTCTGAATGTGGGCGACAGTTGTGTGGCTTGTTCTGTTTATGGGGCCCTTCACAGTGGGACGAGGATTTGTCCCTGATGCATGAACTGGCTTTTTGGAGCCTATTCCCTAGGGTAGGATACCTTGCTCAGCCTTGATGCAGAGGGGAAGGACTCGGTCCTTCCCCTCTGCATATATATATATCTAGCATTATAACCTCCAACTCCCAATTATCAAAGGTATAACACCATTTCAGTAAGTCAGCATCTAAAGTAATTTAAAATTAAAAATAATCTCAATTATAACCTATAACACCCCAAAAAGCAAAACAAAAAACAAAAAAACCACTCCACTCTCTATATCTATATATCACTAATCTCATTGTCCTAATGGGGAGAAATATCTTGTGCCATCACATTCTGCTATTTCTATTTAACCTAAATTCTTCATTCAAAACATGTCAGTTAGATTTTGATTGTATACTGGTAGCTGAAAACACCATAGTAAAGAAATTATACATGATTTCTTATGCTGTGGGAGAGATGAGGATAAATTAAAAAAAAAAACACAATAAATAATTACAACTCAAAGTAAAAGCTATGAAGGAGATTCACAGTCAGTGATGCTATTATAATAGAATCCTGACTTAACAGGGAAAAAAGAAAGTCTGTCCAAGAGCTTAGATTTATCACAGACTAAGTGACGTACTGGCAGGATTCATAGGCCAATAACTAAAATCAGAAAATGTAAATAAAACTATAGAATCTCTCCTCCCAAGTAAAATATATTTCTCACTGCTACAAATTCTACCTCTGGAATTCCCCCACAATCCAACACTATCCCTACGAATTCTTCTGACAGGATTTAGTTGCTTCCAGAACAAAGTTTAATCTCTCTATCACAATATTTAAGACTATGTAATCAAACCTTGCTAGCACAGCTTCTTCTTCCTGACTAGACATTAAGAGTATGTCAATCATTCATTTTTATACTTCCAATACTTAAAAATGTAAGAATAAAATAGCTCATAAAAGAGGAAACTTGGAAAATGTTAGCCGGGCGGTGGTGGCGCACGCCTTTAATCCCAGCACTCGGGAGGCAGAGCCAGGCGGATCTCTGTGAGTTCGAGGCCAGCCTGGGCTACCAAGTGAGCTCCAGGAAAGGCGCAAAGCTACGCAGAGAAACCCTGTCTCGAAAAACCAAAAAAAAAAAAAAAAAAAAGAGGAAACTTGGGTGGCTTGCTATACATAGTACATAAATACAAGGCTAAGATTCAAACATAAATCTGATTCTAAAGACTATCTATGGCCATTTCTTTAGAAAAACATTCTAACTTATATTCAGGCCTGGAAATATTAACTTTAAATTATTTCTTAATATTTCCTCTTTAAAGAATCTACTGATTCTTTTCCCTACATTGTTACCAAGATTGCTGTGATACAGAGCTTTATTATTTTACTAGTTTCTTTCTCATATATTTTGACAGAATTATCTTCCTAGAAATTAGAATTTGATCATCTCTCATATTAAAAATTCCTATGCCTTCTCAATGGTAACAACATAAATTTCAAACATTTTTTTCATATTAACTGAGATCCTTGTCACATGGCCACACCCAGTCATCCAAATGTTACCCATATGTGCTGACATCCTGAGATATCAACCTCCTTGGGTTATTGCACTCTTTAGAAGTCCCTATTTCTGATCTCAATAATTTTGCTTTTCACGACATTTCTCTAGAAATATTTCCCTTTGCCCTGCCATTTCCATCCCTTATTCACCTATAAAATATTTCCCTTTGCCCTGCCATTTCCATCCCTTATTCACCTATAAAAACTTATTTAAAAAAATATTATTTTTAAACCTTTAGAGCACCCCAAATGAACAATGACAATTTAAAAGACTGGAAGTAATAACAGCAACAATAATAGGGAAATCAGAACCTTCACATGTTACTAGTAAAATTATTTTTTAAAAAATATAACCACTTTGAGAAGCATTTAAAAGTGTCTCTAATTTTAAATAATTACCCTATGGCCCAGCCAATTCACACCTACATACATACTCAAGAGATGTATAGTTACAACAAAAGCTGTAAACATATATTCACAACAACACTAACAACCAAAATTGGAAGCAACCCAAATACCTATCAGCTGATGACTGAACAGAGAGATAATCAAGCATAAACAATGAAGTACTATTATATGCTACATGAATGAACATGAATGAACCTTAATAATGGTACTATGTCAAGAAACAAATACACCACACACAAAAGGATATCGTTTAATTCCCCAAAGGAACTTGATAAATTGGTTTTATAGTATTGTGAAGAATAGAGGTCCAAGAAGAGCCAAGATAAATCCAAAATTAAGTAGGGATCCTTAGAATCCCAGTTTTCAAAGCTGTATATGAAGTTATTACAAATAAAATCAATGATGAAAAAAAAAAACCTAAAGCAAATCAAATGAAAAAGCATAAGGGAGATGATACAAGTGACATTTTAAAAAATTGGGGAAAAATTTAACTCAATGTTAGGACCACTAGCTTTTCATATTCATTTTTTTAAAAGAATTCCTCTCTTCAGATGGACCAAAATAAATGATCCATACCAAAAACCCTCAACTAATAACAGACAATATCACAAGCAATTTCACTTTTTAAAATTGTAAAGAATCATGACTTTAACCTTAGAAATTGAGACTAAGATTGTATACCAGGAGAGAATGCTACAGTGGACATAACATTCTATTTTATTTTTATTCTGAAAGCATTTCTCAAATGCACTCTAAAGCAAAGAGGATGGATAAGATAGTTCTCAACGTCCTTGTCAACATGAACCCTGTACAGTGTCTTTTCTTTTAAAATTTTTTCTGTAAATTATAAGACACAAAGAAAATTACTTAGCATACAGCAGGCCCTAGATTTCAATCCCCAGTAGCAAAAAGAAAAAGATTTTTACTTTAAATTTATTAAAGTGAAGCATGAAGAAATATATCATAAAACTCATACCATTTTACCAACCACTCAGAATTAAAGCAAACACAAAGTAGGATGCCATTTGATATCATTACTTAAAATCTGACAAGTCCAAGCAGGGGGAAAAGATGCTAGAACAAAAATGGCCATACACTGCTGATAAAGTATCTGTTGGCAAATCCAATTTACATAAGATTTTTTGGCCATATCTAATCAACTTAAAGATAAATTCTATTCTTTAGCAACCTCATTTCTTTAATTTCCCCTAAAGAAAAACCCGTACAAAGAAAGTATAAAAAAAAAAATCTCTTTATCATTAGTCCTAAGAGCAATAAGGGAAATAATCCAAAATATTCCTAAGTAGTGGGATACAATACTATTTAGATATCCATACGGTGGAATACCACAGAGCAGTAAAACAAAATAACAGATCTGAGTGTGTCTATATACACATCTCAAAAACATAACAGAGTTAAAACAAGTCAAGTGATGACAGGTATATACAAAACACATCTACAAAATCTTAAGTGTGATATATCATTTATGAACAAGGGTCGTATTTAAGCACAAGACAGGAAATACTCAAGAACTTCAAGATACCTGTTACATGAGTAAGAAAAAGGGTATTAGGACTTGGAGGGAGGGATTAAATTTCTAAAATAATATCAAAACTGGCATCATTTATATTCCTGGGTTAGGTAAGTAGATTTTTACTACATTATTTACTAAATGCTTTAAGTATTTTATACATATGTTTTAAAAAGAAAAAATAAAATTAAGAGTATACTATGTCCAAGCTAAAAACAAAGCTCTGGGATCTAACAGAATTAGGTGACCCAATCTTCCTGCTTTGTGAAAAATATCCTAATAAGATAAAAATGTAGGGCTGGTGAGATGACTTTGTGGGCAAAGTGCTTGCCATAAAAGCCTGACACCTTAGTTAGATCTCGGGGACCAAAGTTAAAAATTGACAGAAACCAAATTATCCTCTGACCTCCACACACATAGTATGGCACTCCCATGCCCAAATATACATCATACAAAACATATTAATATTAATATTAATAGCAATAATAATAGAAACTTGCCCTGGACATAATGCCCAGAACCGCAAAAATAGATAGATGATAGATAGGCAGGTAGATAGACAGACAGGCAGGCAGATAGATGAACAAATGAATAGATAAATGCTATTATTATAAGCACAGAATAAGTGTCTAAATAATCAAACTACTACCTCTTGACCAGTAAAAAGAGAGATCAATCTTAATTTCTCAAAATTTGGTATGAATAATTGTCCAGTATTGATCTAGTACTGCCTATTTCTGCTTAATTTTTATCTCCAGCCTAGAGGGTTATTCATTATTATACAGACATGTTTCCCAAGCCTGTAGCAAGTATCCTAATCTACACTCGCAAAAACTAGAAAGTAGTTTGTTCATTCTAGCATTTACAAATACCTATATCTGCAGAATGAAAAGGTTGACAGGGAAAGACAAAGGAAGAGGGAGACAAGAGGGTGGAAAGAGGAAGAAAGAGATGAAGGAGGGAAAGATGGAGAAAGGGAGAAGAAAAAGGATAGAGAATGCAAAATGTGTACACGAGAAAACACTGTTCTCACAGACTCTTCAATACAGGAGTAGACATTTAATTTCAATTGGTAAAGTTATGTACATATTCCACCGCAAAAATACACCTGTTTTTAAGTTCACTTCTTCCCTATGTTTCATTTAGCTCAAAAAATGGAGTAAGATAAATTTTCAGAATGGGGTAGGCAGATGATCCATATACAGTTAAATCAGACCAAAAAAGTCTCATTTTTAAAGTAACACGAAACATAATGTACCAGGCAGTAATTATACACGATCTAAAGAACAGATACCAAGTTTTATGTGTACAAAAGACTAAAACTAGCTCAGTTCTACTATGCTTATGGGTTCTTATTTCAAAATTATATAGTCCAATCTATGGAATAAAGTATATTCCTCCTTTAAGTTCCCAAACTTTAATTTCCTATTCCTATCTCCAATCTAAAAACCTATACCTTACAGAATCAGTGAGAAACAGTAACAGAGAGAATGAGAATGGAGCAGCATTTACAAGTGGAGAAATTTCATTTATTAGAAACTTGGGATTTGGATTTTCCTAGTGTGTTTTCCAACAACAACACAGGATACACTGTCAGCTCACTTCAAAAGCGAGGAAAGAAAAATATTATCTAACTAGTCTTTATTTGAAATAAGATCTATCAACTAATACACATAATATACAGGTACTCAAAAAACATTATTTTAAAGTCCCAAATAAAAACAAAAATATTTAACAAAGACAAATATTAATAGCATTTCTGGCATGTTGTATGATCAGCAAATGTGGTACATATCCACACTGAGGGGCACAATAAGTAGAAATTTTAAGGAAAAAAAATATTAGTAAGCTAGAACCTACTTCCCTTTATGACACACTGGCTTTATATACAAAGCACAGCTATGCATTTCTTCTTTTGCCTTCCAAAGAACAGCATTATGTTTCACATCCAATACTAGGTGAAGTGTTGGAACTATAATGAGAAGGAATTCTTACAGTGTTACTAAAGGTATCAACTTAAAAAAAAAAATAATGAGTTTTGGAATGCACAACAGAGTACAAGGAAATAAAAAAATGTAAAGTTTGTTCATACTGAATATGTGGCTCGTTATAGTATCCTCTACATTGTCCTTATCTTCTATATTTAAGTAGAAGCATCTAAATTTATTTTATATCACAGACTATAAAACTAAAATTACGGCCATGTTTCATTCCACAAAGGCAATTCTAAGACTACTTTCTTACATTTGAGAGAAAGTCCATTAGAAGTCTGAAGTGGACAAGCCATCTCTTTTATACAAGGCAGAAGTTATTACATGGAAAGACCATCCATAGAAGTACAACACTGAAAGCAGCTTCATTCAGGCCATGAATAGTTTTGTGTGCTAAACTGCTAGCTTTAAATGCCCAAAAGAACATTTTTAATTGAACATGTATGCACCAGGCATAAGTAAGAAACAGTGGTTCACAGCCATAGACCCAGCACTGGAGCAGTGAAGTCAGAAGGATAAGTAGCTCAGGTCATCTTCAACTTCAACAGTTTGAGGCTAGCCTGGGCTATATAAGACACTGTCTTAAAAAAAAAATACAAAGTCAACAAGAAAGTATCCCAGCACTTGGAAGGCATAGGCATATGACCAAGAATTCAAGGATAGCATGAGCTACACTGTCAGGTACAGTCTAGCCTGGGCTATGTAGCTTGACTCTTTTTCAAACAACTGCTACTGCTACCAGCACCCCACACAAAACATCACCAATCAGAAAAGATCTACAAGGCTCCATAATACAAAGAAGTTAAATTATTTTTTTCAACCTGGGAATGTAGCCCACTGGTAGATATCCTGCCTGGCATGTAGCAGCAAGGCCCAGTACTCCATCCTCAGCAATGTAAAACCAAATTCAAAGTATTTCTTTTTTGAATGTCTGACTTCTATCAATTTATTGAGATTATGGACCACACTGCTCAAATGATGCTGACAGGTACAGAAGACCAACTTCTGAAATGCACTGAGATGCAAAGAGTAACAGCATTAGATTCTACACAGAACAGACAACAGATGTGTACGGAAGATTTTATCCTGCTTATGTAGCAAATGTACAAGATCTATACACTACTTCTGTGCTTTTACTTACTTCAAATAAAGATGCCAGCTTCGGTAAGACTTACATAGGATTCTCTTTCACAAATCAGGTACAATTTCTTAATGAAAGCTCCTACTCATATTTACCACAAGAATAAGCCTATCTAGTATGTTACTATCACTCATAAAACTTGTTCATAAAACTGATTCACTTACCAATCACTTAATTAATAAAACAGGTGAAGTAGAGTAAATTACAAGGATTCAGTATTACAACTAAATAACATGACACTAACAATTAAGAGTTACTGTTCATGTTAAATGTAGTTATCATATCTGAAATAAATTCACATATTATAAATGCAGCTGCTTAAGGAAGCACAGACCTGCAGTCCTTGCACTGGATAGGGAGATCAGGAGTTCGATGTTATGATACCAGTCAGTTCTATGCCAACCTAGACTGCATAACTTTTGTCTCAAAATAAACAAAAATAAAAATGTCCCCAGATAATATTTCTTTAAAAGGCTTAGCATATAGCATATTAGCAGAAAACAGTTAACAGAAAGTCATGTTCTATCACTCTTTCAACTACAAATTTCCTGGGCAAATTACTTTATACAGTATCAATCAACTTTCAAGAAGTATTGTATATGAGCAACATAATCCTCTGAAACTAGAAAGCAGTAACGCTTTCATGTGTGAGATTATCATGTCTTAGAAAGATAAATCAATAGCCTGTTCATTTTCAGTTCATTTTGGCTCAAAAAAAACAGAAGTAGGGGGAACAAGACCTTCTGGCAGCAAAAAATGTGAATTCTTTCTTTTATTTCAATAGTCCCAAGTTTTTGTTTCCTGAACCACTGAAACTCTGAAGCATTATTTCTTGTGTGGTTTCAAGGGAAGTAAGACCTAGAAATACTAGAGAGGCATAACATATACTTGAACCTCTATCGAAAAGCAGTGTTTAAAAAAAAACCCACTATTTCATTTGTAGATAGTCCTAATACTAATCTTTCCAAATTACTATCCAGTTAGTTTACTTGTTCTAGACAATTGAATTCAAGGAACTATAGCTAGTATTTTGTAATTAAATGAAAACATGAGAAGAAATTTGATGTATATTTATCAATAAGTCATTTTGTTAAGAAGGAATAAAGCACCTTTAAGTATTTCAAATACCTCATGCTTGGAAAAAGAAATTATGAGAAAAATAACAGTATTTCTATTTAATACAATTTTATTTCACATTTTTATTAGAAAGAATAAAAGTTCTGTCTGTGGCATCTTCTACTTTTATTAATAGTATGGAAAATACATACCTCCATAAAAGTGGGTGGGCAATTACAAAGTACATGTAACTATTCTTCTGAACAGATAGACCAGAACACCTGCCAATATATGTAGAATCCTGACCTGGGAGCCAGAGACTCCAGACTGATTCTGGCCCTAGGTGATTTAAGAAAACCATATTAAACCTTAACTCTTTAATTTCCTTGTGTTAAAAAAAATGCAGTAGCTGATCTCAGGCAGAGGACTATTCTGGTTTATAACAGCTATGACTCCATTATCGGAAGTTAGAATGGTAATCACTCTCCCAAAACTAGTACTAACAAGCCAAATACCAGAGTAAATCTATTTTATTTTACACATACCACACATGTATGCATACTATAAATCAGACATTGAATGACTGGCTGGAACCAAGACATGAATGAACACATGTGCTTGGATTGTATCTCCAGCCAACTCCCCAAAAAAGGTACCAACAGTAAGTCTTAACAATTGCAGCTAAGGGCTAAGGGATGTCTCATCTACAGAACTGACTTAAGACTGGAAGGGCATAGAGAATCTAGGTTCAATTCCCAGAACCCTCACAGCAACTAACTACTATCTGTAATCCTAGTCATAGCAGACCAAACACCTTCTGGCCTCCACAGGCTCTTCACACATGTGGTGCAGTCATGCATGCAGGCAAAATTCTCATAAAATAAAATCTCAAAGAAAAAATAATGAGAGAGGCAGACAGAAACACAGGGACACATTTCAACCCAAACATGGTGGTACAGGGCTGTAATCTAGCTACTATGGAAGATGAGACAGGTGGACTCCCAGCTCAAGGTCTGCCTGGGCTAGAGTGAGTCTAAGGCAGTCTGGCCAACCTAATGAGGCCTGTGTCAAAAAAAACACAAAAAGGACAAGGACTGGCATGTGAGAGGACCTAGGTTCAATCCCTAGTCCAACTAAACAAATCCTCCTAAAACTACTCATTTTCAATGAAATTAGCTTTGATCTTAGGACTTCTCAGTGTCCCTAACTATGAGATACATTTCTATTTAAGGTGTGTGTGTGTGTGTGTGTGTGTGTGTGTGTGTGTGTGTGTGTGTGTGTGTGTGTGTAGGGGTAGGGGGTGGGGGTGTCTTTTTCTTTATGTAAACTACCCAGTGTTTGATAATATAGCAGGCTGAATAATAGGCTTAAGGCATCTGGAAAGATACTCTCTGATTAAACAATAGAAATCCTTGCACTTAAAGACTGAACTCACAATGAAAAAGAAAACAAGCAATAGAACAAATAATGGGCTACAGACCAATATATACAAGATAATTCAGAAAAACTGGGTATGATGTCTTCTAAGGTAAAATTGAAAGGCACACTGTACAGTCTTTAATACTCACATCTGGGATACCTTCACCATCCTGTTTATAAATAAAACCATAGCTCAGCAAAAATGAAATCAAGCTCTAATTACAAAACTATTTCCAGGCTGCATGGTGCTGGCACCCGGCTTTATCCCAGAGGCAGAGGCAAGGAGATCTCTGTAAGTTCAAGGCCAGGCTGGTCAACAGAGCTAGTTCCAGGACAGCCAGGGATATATAGAGAAACTCTGTCTGGAAACCACCACAACCACCACCCTACCCCACCCCACCCCACCCCACCACCACCCCATGCCAAAACAAAACAAAACAAAACAAACAAACAAAAAAAAAAAAAAACACAAAGCTATTTCCACTACACATTTTATCACATCTCTATCATTAACTTTTTTTGAGACATGCTCTCACCTCTTATCCTAGGCTAGCCTTGACCTTGCCACAATCCTGCCTCAGCCTTTCAATCGTTGAGTTTACAGATATAAGGCACCATGCCTGGCTTAACACTGTCTTTATATTTATCAGTGAGGAAAAAAACTGTCAAAACCATCCAAAATTCTATTATCCTAAACCCTTATGAAGAGAATTATCAAAGACGTTTTAAAGACTATTTTTATATGGCCCTCTGTCACATGCTTTCTGTACTTGAAAGTACTTAAAAGACCACTTCTGAAAACTCATCTCCATTTTTAAAAATCAGAAAACTGATATTTTAATAGCTACATATGCACTTAATATATAGATCAATTTAACAGTAATTTTATCATTAATAACAAAGATAAACCTAAATAGAATAAATTATAGGAATATACCAATAGTCATTTAAGTTTTCTTTTTAAAGGTATCTGCAATAATCATTTTAAGCTCTTGAGCAGAAAAAAATTAGCTATGGTTAATTTAGAGGACAAATGTTCACAAAATTGAGAGAAACATTATTACAGCAATTATTTGACAGAAGACAGAGATTGGCATAAATGTATAAAAAAATACAATTGACTTTAACGTTACATGCCAGAAGCATTATAGATACCCAATGAATGCTGTTAAAAGGACTAATCAAATGGGATGAATTTTAGACTCTGGTAAAAATTACATTTAAAGACATAAAATCAGACAGTAGCCAGTCCTGCTGGCCTACACCTTTTAATCCCAGAACCCTCAAGTCAGAGCCATGAGGAGAGTTCCAGATCATCCAGAGCTACACCATAAGATCCTTTCTCAAAAAAATAAAATAAAATAAAAGGTGCTGAGGGAGTAGATTTCAGGGATAAAAACCGAAGCCACCTACAAAATCTGCTTGCAAGATATTCTAACCCCATAAAGTTAAACTCCTCAGATATGGGGGCAATGTCCAAAGGCGTATGTGTATACTAATACTACTCTACACACCAATGCAAGTTAAATATTGACACAAGTCTTTCATAGCTTACATTCTGATTTTGAAAACAAAGCTACAAGTCATCTCTTTTTATTATGTAGGGTATCTCTTATTTAAAAAAATACAGATTGCAAATTATTTGTTGAAGCTCTCATTTTTGTTACAGATTTTGATGCATGGGCTTTTTTGTAATGCTAAGTATTTAAGGACTTACAGTCATCCTTAAAGGCTTATCAGCAAAATAGATGTGGTAGTCATTTCCTTAAAAATGCAGTAAGCAGATTAGCTTTAAATGGAGAATCTAATACCAAAGAAATTGCTATCATACATACCAAGACAAAAAAATTCTTTTTAACCTCTACTAAATTCTAAATTTACCTGAATTGCCAAAGCTATCTTAAGAGTAGTCACTAATCTGAGCTGTGAGAAAAACACTTCTCATGTCCCTTTTCCCATTTATTCAACAAGATTTACTGGGTAGCGACATGACTTTGGTATGTAGCTTTTTAACAGCTGTATTTCTTAAACTTTAGGTCATCTTTATTTCAAGCGCATTTTCCTCTCCAAAACATTCTGACATAATCTGCTACTCTCCCAAAATCATAGGTTATACCCATAGTCCTTCACGATTGAAGATAATCGTGGATCATACATTCAATATACTATTTAGTTTACATTTGCAACAGCACACTAGCTACTTAATACAATCCCAAAGAGATTTTGTACTGTTCTATTTTAGCATGCTCATAAGTCATTTTTTAAAAAAATGACATAAAATTGTCTTTCGAGGATTCTAAGTCTGAAAAGTCTGATTAAAATTATATTTTCTATTTTTAGGGCTAAACCATTTAGTACGTTCAATTCTGATTCTTCCAACAAAAAGCCTCCGCATCAAGACGGGGAAAACGTCCTTTTCATTTTCTCAACTGAAAAGGGGGAGGGGAGAGGAGGAGGTGGAGGCCAACTGCTTACAGGTTTGCATTTAAATTTAACAGCAGTTTCTGAGGAATCCAGTAACTAACTCACGTTCAACTACTGAATTCTATCAGAAGCAGCACACGGAGAAACTGAGAGCGCAATCCTTGGGCTTGATGTGCGGCTTCATCCGTCTTTCCTTTCCAAGATCCACCCCCAATACCCCAACCCGTTAAGCACACGTCTAAATATGTCTTCCCACCCAGAGCGCCCCTTTGGAGGAAAAGGCCTGCCCTTCGCAGCCTGAAGCCACGGCAGGCTCTCCGATCCCTGCTTCGATGAGGCCCCAATTTCGATGCCCTGCACGTCCGCCCCACCCCGGGCCCACACGGGTACCCGCGGGCGACAAAACCCTCCCTCCAGCGCTCCGCCAGCACTGACAGTTAAGGCTGCAGCAGCCGCAGCCACCAGGGCCTACTCCTGGCACCGGCCCCTCCAGACCACGCGCCCCAAGCACTCGCTCACGGAGGCGGGTGAGGGCCCGGGCGCCTACCCTGCCTGAGCCGCCCAGAGGGTGACGAGAGGGCCGGCGGTACAGACCAGAGGGAGCGCGCCGGGCAGGCCGCGGCCGCAGCAGCACTGACCTGTCCTCGCCCCCGCGCCTGGGCTGCGGCCGCCTCACTGGTCCTAGTTGCCCTCGTCTGCCGCCGCCGCCCGCCACCGCCTCGTTCCCTTTCGCTGGCGCCACCGCCGAAGCTCATGCGGGACCCACGCTACTCCTCAGGAAACCGAGGCCGGGAGGCCAGGCGCCCGGGCAACGCTGGAGTCGGCGCGCTGGTCCGCTGCTGCCGCGGTCTGTCCACAGTGGGGTGCGAGGGAGGCGAGCAACTCCGAGGAGAAGCAGAAGGAGGCGCCACCGTCCGCGACAGGTAGACAGAGGAGAGGCGTGAGGAGGCGGTGGACGGCTGCGTGGCCGGGTGCGCGAGCGAGCGCAGGAGGGGGCAGCGAGGTGCGGGCGAAGACGCAAGGCCCTGTCGTCTCCTGTAGTCACCCCCAGAGGAGCGCCACCATCTTGGGAGAAACACACGGGTCTCGCGAACGCAGCGCAGGACGGGAGGACTGGGTGGGCGGGCCGAGTATCCCGACAGGCAGCGCGCGCCGCCCTGCAGGGCGAGGGCTCCGAGAGGAGAGGCGGGATGCGAGGCGAGGTCGCGCGTGCGTGGGAGGGCGGCAGGCAGCTGCCCCGCCCCGCTCGCAGCTCCGCGAGGCCCTCCCCACCCACCCCCCCCGCCCAGTTCGGCTTCGCTAGCGGCGCGGGGACCGGTGGGAAGGGGAGATGGCCTTGGGCTCCGTGGAAGCCAGCCAGGCGCTGTCGCCATCTTGAGACAGGGCTGGGAGAGGCTTGGTGCTTTCAGGCCGTGCTCCTTTCATCCAGCCCCCTGTTCTTCAGTGTGCTCAGGGGGAGCGGCCCGGGCTAGCCTGCCGAGGACAGCCTCAGGGTCAGTTAGGCGGACTAATGGGTTGCGAGAGTCGGCCGAGGCGGTGTACCCAGGCCGAGGCTCGAGGCGGAGCTCAAGTGTTCAGTTGCTAGGGCTGACCCCTAGGGCTTTTCACCCGAGCTGCCCTGGTAAACGTTGCAAGGGTTGCTGAGAGTGGACAAGCTTTCAGCACACGAGGTCATCAGCTCAGGCCTCTGCCAGCACAGGCTATGTCCCAGGTTTACCAGACGAGAAGATAAAAGCCTAGGTCCTGCAGAGTCGTCTTCCAGTAGGCTGTCAACTGAGAGAAGTAACCGCCTGCTGAATCCCACATGGATGGCTAATTTTGATGTATATAACAGCTGAACCATGTTAAAGCCATGGGTCTTGATGGTACCCGAGTGACCTTTTTACTTAACGGGTTTTGTTGTTGTTGTTAATGGCTTTGACACTTGCTACTAAATTATAAAGACTGGCTGACAAGTCATTTTCTGTTTTATAACATTGTGGATAAGCCTTAATCATATAGTACTCAAAATGTAACAATCACAAGGTAGCAATATATTTTTTCATTACTTAGAACTTACACAAATGTGTACATATATGTGTGTATACCCCAACTTCCCACTATAAACAGTTATTTATTAAAACTAAGCAAGAGGGTGAAAAAAGAATGTAAGCTATTCTGGGATAAATGATAATAAATGATATTGTTGTAATGTCAGGTTTTAAGATTCTTTAAAAATATCTACTCTTTTTTTTTTTTCATCTTGCCCTCCCATTACAGATCTTTATTTGGAAATTACCATTGTATTTTATGGAAAGGGCCAGTAACAAATATAACCTTTTAAGGATTTATCTTTGCAAATTATTAAAATATACAACCAAAAATTAAGACCATTAAACTATAAAGCATATTACTATTGCAGGATATGAAGATGTTTTCAGCAATTCTCGAATAAATAGAAGTTGTCTGAAAAAGAAAAGTAATTTTATAATAGTGAGAATTATGAAAATGTAGCCAAAACCCCAGAATTCTAAAAAACTTAAAAGTTTAAGTTAGGAGGTAGATGTCAAAATGACAATCCAGTTCTGTATGGAGATCACAGAGAATCCCAATTTCTCTTGGGAATCTGAAGAAATTATCTTTTTAGTTAACGTTAAATATGGTTTTGGGGTTTTGGTTTTTGTTGTTGTTTTGTTTTGTTTTGTTTTTTTGAGACAAGGCTTCTCTGTGTAGTTTTGGTGCCTGTTCTGGATCTCGATCTGTAGATTAGGCTAGCCTCGAACTTATACCCACAGAGATCCGCCTGGCACTGCCTCCTGAGTGCTGGGATTAAAGACTTGCACCACCACCACCAGGCTAAATATGTATTCTTATATTTGCCACTGATTTGAACTCATGTATTTTTGGATTATCATCTTTAAAATTTAGAAACATTTATAAACTGCTAGATGTGAAGGTGCTTGCCTGCAATCCCAGTACAGAGGAGGCTGAGGCCGACAAATCTGAAGTTCCCTGGCAGGCCTCACTATAAAGAAAGAGTATCTCAAAGGGGGCTGGAGAAAGCAATGTTTATGGTAAATATTATCGCCATGAATGATTCTTGACAACACAGTCACTTTTCATAAAAATTATTTCTTCCATAGCAGGCTTATATTGTTTTCATATACTTTTTCTAGAAAAAGCAACTTAGTATCTAGGTGAGCAATAAATTCTTTAGACTACTTTAGCCTAAATGAGACTCAACAGTTTCTAATATTTTCTTATTTCAAATGTAAAAGAACCATATAATTGTATAAGCAAATTAATTCATGCTTTGAACATACTTAGTGTCTACTATTTACCCAGAACTATCCAGGCCTTGTGAAACAATAAAAAAATAATCCCTGTACCTATCTTCCGTAAATCAATTCAAGAGAAAATCAGGCCTGTAAAAGTGGTAACAGTTTTAAGGCAATCCAATGATTGTGTGGTTAAGAGGGTGTTTGTAGCTCAAACCCACAGGCTGCCGCTAACTTGAGAGAGACGACTAGGAAGCTGTTTTTAGCTCCATTTTAGAATCTTTTTTATCATCCACAGCAGGTGTCCACTAATATTTATCTGCTATTCCTTCTGAACTAGAATAAAATCAACAAGAAAGGACATAAATCCCCAACAATCAAGAAAATGCTAGCCTATATTTTGGCATTGATGTCCTGATCACAAACATTTATTTTAATGATCACATATTTTTTATTCATAACATCAATGGTTTACCATGGGTCCTTTGAGCCTAAATGCTGAGAATAAGACCTACTTGACATAGCCCTACCTTCCTTACACACCTATCTTCCCATACCCCACATAAAACCATTGCTTAAGCAGTACTTAAGTATTTGATAGTCATTTAGAGCCCTTTTAAATATAATTTCTTCTTCCTTTAAGACAAGTCCAGGCATCTCTCTGGACAGCCTTTCTGATCTTCCCAGGGCTTTTTGCTTCTGCCTCTGCAGTATTTCCTTCTATCCTGTCACTTGTCATGCACTGCTGATAAGTAACTTGAACTTTCTCCCTCTATACTCCTTGAGAAAGAAGGGTGTTCTTGGCTTTTTCTCTTCCCTCATGTTAGCACCTACCTAAATGGCTAAACAAGGTAACTCCTCAAAAAAGGGAATGATCGAATCAGCCCTTGTGAATGTAAAAATGGTAAAAGAAGAAAGTTAAGAACTAAGACCAGTGTGTCTGACAGAATTCCCTAACAGAATGAAAGAATGTAATAAAGTAGTTGTTTGGGACATTAATCTACTCAAATTATGTAAAAGTATACAAAGTACTGAAGTGACCTGCTTATGCAATATAGTGGGGACAAAAAAGTCAGGTAATTTACTATAAGAAATCTGAATTCAAAAATTAAGTAATAATGGATAAATATTTTAGAGCATTAGTGTGTGCTGTATCAAATTGAGGTTTCAACTATGATAGTTTACAAAGTTCTCTTAAATTTATGACTCATTCAGCACTAATTCTACTAATTATACAAATAGCTAAGAATGCATAAGAAGTTTTGAAGGTCACAATAAGACAGCTCATTGAAGTAAAGGCACTTGCTAACAACCCTGGAGACCTGAGTTCAATCCCTGGAATCCACATGATAAAGGAGAGAACCCAATTCCACAAGTGACAGTGATGCACAGATATGCCATGGCATGAATGCTTGTATGTATACACACATAAATACGAATAAAAAATGAGCAACCAGGTGTGGTGGTGGATGCCTTTAATCCCAGCACTCGGGAGGCAGAGGCAGGCGAATCTCTGAGTTCGAAACCAGCCTTGTCAACATAGCAAGTTCCAGGACAGCAAGGACTACAAAGAGAAACTGTGTCTCAAAAAAAAAAGAAAGAAAGAAAGAAAGAAAGAAAGAGAGAGAGAGAGAGAGAGAGAGAGAGAGAGAGAGAGAGAGAGAGAAAGAAAGAAGAAAGAAAGAAAGAAGGAAGGAAGGAAGGAAGGAAGGAAGGAAGGAAGGAAGGAAGGAAGGAAGGAAGGAAGGAAGGAAAGAAAGGAAGAAAGAAAGAAATTGCTTGAGCAAATCCTGTCAAAATCAAACTATGTTTTGACCTTGGTCATTTCAATGTTTGTGTTAAACAGGCTGGAGAATAGGTGAAAAAGAGAAGTATTTGACTAAATCCCACCTGCTGCTGCAGCCACCACTACTGTTATATTGATAATCTGGGTTCTTCTGAATGGGACATTTCCATTCAAATCAATAAATCAACCTTTAGAATTTTCCTTCTGACTAAGTACATCATTTGAGTTCTTTGAAATCATTCATACTATATATGTTTAATACTATTTCAAATACACTTACTGATCCTGGGGTTCTCACAACATTTTTTAAATCTGAATAAGTACATTGATTAAATAAAATCTTAGTATTAAAGATGGTACACTTAACTGTTTCTTCACTCTCTCTCAAGAAAACATCTAGTCAGTAATCATGAATATTGTTTGTAATTTAAGGGCAATATTTAAATTTTAAGTCTTACTTGATATTGATATATAAAGAATACAAAATTCTATTACTGAAATGATGTTTTACTCTGTAAACTCATTTCTTCAGAATCTATTATTAAAGCTTACTTTTTTGTTTTGTAATATTAACCTAGCCAGTTAGTATACAAAGACCAAGCATTTTAATGGTAGTTAATATACATATCATTCATAGTAATATATTTTCTATTGATTGACCATAGTCCTGATTGCATCTATATAAATTTGAGTAGTTAATGCCATGTTTCTGAAGTGGTAGTGGCTTTCCACAGATTAAATCTGTTTGCTCAATAAGTGGTAGTTTACTAATCAGTTACAGTAATCTGATTAACTTTTACAACAGATTTGGATATTATATATTTTGTACATTAGAAAATTGAGTTTATAATAGATGAGCAATTAATTGACCCATGTTTCACAACTAAAAACTAGTAGAATTACAACAAATTAAACCAAGGGATGTGTATATATGTGCATGCACATGTGCATGTATTTTTTTTTTTTTTTTTTTTTGGTTTTTTGAGACAGGGTTTCTCTGTGTAGCTTTGCGCCTTTCCTGGGACTCACTTGGTAGCCCAGGCTGGCCTCGAACTCACAGAGATCCGCCTGGCTCTGCCTCCCAAGTGCTGGGATTAAAGGCGTGCGCCACCACCGCCCGGCTATGTGCATGTATTTTTATTGTAATGTTTTATTTGGTTTTTGTTAATGTAAAAATATTTCGCTGAATTTCTTTTCTGGTAATACAGTAGATTGAACCTAGGGTCTCACTCATACAAGACCAAGGGCTCTCCCACTTAACCATGGCCCAAACCATCCCAAACATTGGATGTTTCTTAATCATACAATAATACCCATTTCTCAATACTATGCAGTTAAGTTCTGCATATGGATATATGGAACCCCAAAGCCAGTCTGGTTCTGGAACTAGGACTAGCATGCTGTATAGGCTTGGATCCAGGCTGCCAAGGCATGCACAATGTAAGCAAATGAATAGACAAGCCACATTTGGTAGCTGTACCTCAGTCTGGATCTAGCCATCAGAATTATAGGTTTAAAATCATGTTTTCTTCCAGTCCATCACCAAATTCACCCTAACCAAGTTCAAGCCACAGAGTTACAAATCAGAGCACTAGTTTATTGATTTAAATTGAAAATTAACTGTGAAAATTAACGTATGACCAGGACATTTTCTCTGTAAGAAGATAAGCAGGACCCTCAATACCACATTGCTGAGGTTTGGGATCTACAAAAGGGAAACTAGAGGTACTGTCGATTTTGTTTTTTGTATTATATGAACTTAATCTAGAATACCTGATTCATTAAATTTTATTAAAAATTGTCTTGAGAAGAATGAAAACCTTTGATATTTTTTGGCCAAGGTCCTCAGGGTAGATTATAGCTAGTATTTCATAGTCTAACTTTTCTCAGTGTTTCTACAGATAATTAGCTCTTATATTTAGAACAGATATTTTAACCATATCTGGCAAGCCTAGAAGTCAATTTTCTCCTTTTGAAGTGATTTATGCCAACTTCTGTGTAGCCTGTTAGGCAGTTAATCTGAAAATTTAACACTCAAAAGGTGATCTCTCTCTCTCTCTCTCTCTCTCTCTCTCTCTCTCTCTCTCTCTCTCTCTCTCTCTCTCTCTCTCTCTCTCTCCCTCTCTCTCTAATTCCATTCTAGGTGCTAAGTACTGATAATGTGATACTTTATTGACAGAGTGATTGTAATTCTCATCCAGAACACTGTTTCTGTAGTGAGTATCTGAACTTAGGTGGGCTTTTCAAATCTATGAAACTTACTGTCCCCCAATTTTTATTCATACTTCTCTTTCAAGACAAATACTTGTTATATGCTAATTTGTGACACTTTCCCATTTTCTAACTATTTCACCCAAAAGAAAAGTCCAGAAACTTCATATTCACTGCTACCATTACCTTTTCCTGTCCCCACCGTTTCCCTTCTTCTCTCCAGACATCCCATTCTGTTTTCATGTAATATATGAGACAAAGCATGCAATACTTGTCTTTTTGAATCTGACTTTTTCTTTAACATGATGACCTCTAGTTTCATTTTCCTGAAAACTACATAACTCACTTTTTGGTTTTGTGACTATAGAACTCCATTGTATATATTTATTTACCACATTTTCTTTATCCATTCATCTGTTAATGGATATCTAGGCTGATTACATAATTTAGCTATTGTGAGTAGTTCAGGGATAAACACAGATGTGCAAGTGCCTCTGACATATGCTGATGTATATTCCTTCATTTATAGCTGGATCATGTTAGCAGTTCTACTTTTAGTTTTTTCAAGATCCTTCATATGGATTTCCATAATATCTATACGAATTTATGTTCTATTCAATATATAAGCATACTCTCCACACATTTTCCCCTAGCATTTGTTTCTTGTTTTCAGCTATTCTGACTCAGCAGAGATGGACTCTCTATGCATTCATCTACATTTCTCTGATAGACAAAACTAGGTGATTTATGATTCTTTTGATAACTGTCTGTTTAATTCATTAGTCCATCTATTTGATTTTTTGGTACTTAA
This sequence comes from Peromyscus maniculatus bairdii, assembly GCF_049852395.1. Taxonomy (NCBI): domain Eukaryota; kingdom Metazoa; phylum Chordata; class Mammalia; order Rodentia; family Cricetidae; genus Peromyscus; species Peromyscus maniculatus. The sequence continues at coordinate 68,995,226 of NC_134852.1, read as the reverse complement.
CTTTTTTGCATTCATATCCCCTGGCTATTAATCCCATGTTTGACACTGTATAGCTGCCAAAAACTTTCTCCTCTGTCGGTGTCTTTCACTCTGATGTTTCCTTTGCTGTACAGATGCTTTTAAAATTGCTGCTGTACCATTTGTCAGTTCTTGCTGCAATTTCCTGGGCAATGGAACCCATATTTTAAAAGTCCTGCTCTGTGCTTATGTTTTTAGATGTTCACTATGTTTTTTGTCACCTTAGTCAAAATTCAGGTGGCTGTAATGGAATGGGCTTAATTCTGGATCTTCTATTCCATTAGTCTACATGTCTTTCTATTGGGTCAGTCATTTGATAAAAGCTCCCACAATGTGATTCTATGATTCATATGATCCTTTCTCACAATTATATTCATGTTACATTTTTTTCAAAATGCATATAAAGGTTATTGTTTAGCATTGTATTACATAAAGAAATTCAAGCACATAATGGTAATTTAGTCTGTCATTGATCTTATTGTTTTATTACTTGGTTTATATGCTGCTTGGTAGATTTCTCCATCATATACCTATATTGTAACAATAATCTGAATATGATATTCTGAGAACTGAATAAACATTCCAACACTTTATGCATTATTGTTGGCATCATAAGTTATTACTATATGAATCAACTTTTCATTAATGGTTGCATAATTATAATTTTCCATCCTTTCAGTATTAGCTGAGCTTTTGTTCATTTATTTTTGTTATATGTGTGTTTGTGCTGAGTTTTTATTTATTATTATTACATTTATATATTTGGGAAGGTTGTACATGGTGTGGGAGCCAGGGAACTTATGGAGTCAGTTACTTCTTTCCCCTTTGTGGACCGGAGGGATTTAATTCAGTTCATCAGCCTGGGCACCAAGTATTTTACCTACTGAACTATCTTACCAGCACTAGCTGGTTGGGTTTTGTTTTGTTTTGTTTTGTTTTGAATAATAATTAAGATTGTATATATGTTCCTGTGTGTGTATGTGCTCATGAGTGCACCTGACTGCAGTCTGGAAGAGGTATAGGATCCCCTTGAACTGGAGTTACAGCTGGTTGTGAACTGCACAGTGTGGATGCTGGGGACCACACTTGGGTCCTGTGCAAGAGCAGTATACACTTTTAATCACTGAGCCATTTCTTCAGTTTCCATATGTTTACCCCACTCTAGTTTTTAGAATGAATCTAGAAGAGTAGACCTAAAAATGAGGTGGACTAGAGTCTCTTGTAATAGCTAACTTTATTCAGAACATCCCACAATTTATACTCAAAGGGTTAATTCGAGTCACCTGAGTAAAGTATACAGTCACAAGGACAAGGCACTTGTGGCAAAAACATGTTTTACCTTAGGGGCATATGAAGAATATTTTAAATGTTTAATTGAATAACATCAGCCAGCAATAATGAAGAATCTGATGTAAACTCACCCCTAATCACCAAACCTGGGAGAAATGCAAAAACACATTCCAAAAAACAATTTGATGTTTTGAAGAAACTGAGGTCACAAGACTTATTTTCTTCAAGTATCTTCATAAGCATTCAAAATTCTCCTTACATGATACTATTCTTGAAAATGTTCTGACACTCATAGCTTATTTTTTTTAAGTAATGGATATTTTACAGGTATTTTAGATAGATAATTATTAATATGACTCCTTATGACTTTTTATACATCCTTATTGTTATTTTACCCTCTTCCCTCCTTCTTTTCTATGTGTCTCCTCCCCTCACTAATTAGAGCCTCCCCAACCTTCCCATGTTCCTTTTCATATCTCTTGTACCCCACTATGCTTCTCTCTATTGCTTCCCAGTCCTTCATACTGGTCACATTTTACTTGCCTAGCTTCTGTAGTTACTCTGGGTTATATATGCAAGTCTGAAAGTTTAGAGCAAAAAACCTTGGTTGAAAGAGAGCATGTGATGTTTTCTACGTATGGGTTCCTTCACTCAATATGATTTTTATAGTTGCATCTATTTACATGCAAATTTTGTTTTTCTTTACAGCTGAAGAGAATGCCGTGGTGTATATGGACCACATTTTCATTATGTATTAATTGGTAAAAGAACATTTGTGGTTTATTTGTGTTTTTCCATTTCCTAGCTATTGTGAATAGAGAAGTAATGAACATGGCTGAGCAACTATCGGTGCAGTAGGATGTCAGGTTCTTTGGGCATATTGCCAAGAAGTGGTATATGTGTGTTGTATTTGATTTTATTTATCTGTGTCATGTTTATTTTTAGTTTTTTGGAGATTCTTCACACTTATTTCTAGAGAGGCTGGACTAGTTTGTAATCCCACCAACGATGAATTACAGGTCCCCTTTTTCTCACATCCCCTTCACTATACGTTGTTGGTTGTTTTGTTGAGCTTTGCCACTGTTACAGGGATAAGAGTAAGTCTAAGTGTTTTTGATTTGCTTTTCACTAAAAACCAAGGGCAAAAAAACATTTTTTGCAATATTTCTTAACTATTATTTTCCTTCTTTTGAGAACACTCTGTTCAGGCCCCAAGCCCATTTTTTTTTTTAATGAGTTGTTGATATTTTTTTCTCTCTTGAGTATTTTATATTTTCTGCATATTAATTATATGTCAGATGTTTAGATGGCATAGATTCTCTCTCATTCTGTGGGCTTCCTCTTCACCTAGTTAATTGACTGTTTTATTGTACAGAAACTTTAGAGTTTTATGAAGGCCTGCTTGTTAATTGTTGGCCTTCATTCTTGGGCAAATGGATTCTTATTCAAAAAGAGCATTCCTACATATATGTGTTGGAGGGCACTCCGTGTAATTTCTTCTAACAGTTTTTGTGTTTCAGTTTTCATACTTAGGTCTTTGACTCATTTGGAGTTAGTGTGTGTGCAAGCTAATGAATATGGGTCTAATTTAATTTTTCTGCATGTCAACATTCAGTTTTTGCAACACCTTTTGTTGAAGATTCTTTCTTTTCTCCAGTATATATTTTTGTTATCTATGTCAAACATTAAATGCCTGCAATTACCTGTACTAATCTTTGTGTTTTCAATTTTGTTGCATTGGTTTACTTGTCTGTTTTCTACCAGTACCATGCAATGCTTCAAGATACACTTGAAATCTGAATTGGTAATCCTTCCAACACTGTTCTTGTAGCTCTGCATTGTTTGGGGATATCTAGGGTATTTTGTCCTTCCATATGATTTTCAGGTTAGTTATTGTTGGTTGCTTTGCTTTGTTTTGTTGTATTTCTGTGAGAAATGAGATAAAGATTTTAATTGGAAATACATTGGATGTATAAATGGCATTTGGTAAATGGTCATACTTACAAAATTAATTCTACTAATTCATGAACATGTCCTTCCACTTTTCAGTGTCATTTTTAACTTTGTTCTTAGATATTTAAAGTTCTCATTGTAGAGGTCTTTCGCCTCCTTGGCTAGGTTTATTCCTTGGTATTTTATTTTCTTTGAGACTGTAGTGAATAGGATTATATCCTTGAACTTTCTTTTATGCTTGTTGTTGGTGTATAGAGAAATTGATTTGTGCAAGTTGATCCTGTATCCTGCCACAATGCTGAATTTGTTTGTTGTGTCTAGTAGAAGTTTTCTGGTAGAATTTTTGGCATCTGTTATGTATAATATCTTATCTCCAAATGGAAATATTTTTACTTCTTGTTTTCCTATTTGTATTTCTTTAATTTCCTTCTCTTGCTAAATTCCAGCTATTAATTCCAGGACAATATTGAAAAAGAGTGAGGATAGTGGACTGCCCTGTCCCATTCCTGGTTTCAGTGAGATTCCTTTAAGGTTTTTTTTTTCCATTTAGGATGATGTTTGCTGTGCCATTCTCATATTTTTATGTTAATGTATCTTCTTTCTAGTCCTATTTTCACTAGGACATTAAAAATAAATTCATATTTGATTTTGCCAAAGGTTTTTTTTTTCTGCAGCTATAGAGATGACCAGTAGATGCAGATGTTGCAGATGGTTTTTTTTCTTCAAGTCTGCTTATGAGGTTTATTACATTTATTTACTTGAACTCTCCCTGCATTTCAGGGATAAAACCAATGTGGTCATGGTAGATAATCTTTTCGATAGATCTCTGTATTCTGTTTGCAAGTACTTTGCTAAACATTTTGAGTCTATATATTTGTCAGTGTTATTGGCCTGTAGTTTTCTTGTGTATTTACCTTGTTTAGTATTAGAGTGATCTTGGCTTCACAGAAGGAGTTTGGAAATGAAACTTCTGTTTCTATTTCTTTGAATAGTTTCAGAAGGATTGGCTCTAGATCTTACTTGAAATCTGATAAAATTCTGCTGTGACTCCATCTGGCCCTGGGAATTTTTTAGCTGGAAGACAGTTATTACTATTTTAATTTCCAAATTAGTTATGGGTCTGTTGAAACTGTTAACTTCTTTTTGGTCTAATTGTGGTGGTTTGACTGAACCTAGAAATTCATCCATTTGTTTTGAACTTACAACTATGTAGGATATACATTTTTAAAGTATCCCCTTATAATATTCTGAATTTCTTTAGTGTCTGTTGTAAGACTTCCCTATTCCTTTCTAATCCTGATATAGTACTCTCCTTCTTTAATTTGGTTATTTAGGCCAAGGAGTTGTGACTCTTATCTTCTCAAAGAACTATCTCAGAGGTTTGTTGATTCTTTTTATTGTTTCCTCTGTTTATATTTCATTGTTTTCTGCTCTCATTTTTACTATTTCTTGCCATTGACTAGGTTTAGATTTTATTTGGTTTGTTTTTTCCAAAATTTTTAGTAAAATGATTAAATCATTTATTTGTGCTCTGATTTTTAAATTAGAGGGCTTAGAGGTATAAATTTTCTTCATAGGATTGCCTTCAACATGTCCCAGCAGTTTTCCTTTTTCCAGGAAGGTTTTAATTTCTTTCTTAATTTCTTATTTCACTCCTTCATCATTCAGTAATGAGTTACGTAATCTCTGTGAGGGTGTGTATTTAGTAGAGATTTATTTACTATCAATTTTCAGTTTTATTGCATTATAGTCAAAAGGAATACACAGAGTTATTTCCATCTTTATGAATTTGTAAAGATTTGTTTTATATGCCAGGGTGTACTCTGTTTTAAAGAAGCACCATGTGCCGCTAAATAAAATTTTTATTCTTTAGTGTTTGGGTCAAATATTCTATAAATATCTATTAAGTCCATTTGATGTATGATGTCATTTAATTCGAGTGTTTCTCTTTATGTTTTTCCCAGATGACCTGTCTATTGGAGAAAGTAGGGTATTGAAATCACCTACTACTAATAAGCTGATGTTAATCTGTATCTTTAAGTCTAATACAATTCTTTTTATAAAACTGGATACAGAATTTTGCTGCATTTATGCTTAGAATAGTAAGGTCTTCTTGGTTAATTGCTGCCTTGATTAGCATGAAGTGTTTATCTCTTTCGATTAGTTTTAGTTTGAAGTCTCTTTTTTTAGATCTAAAGATAGCAACTCCTGCTTGTTTCCTGTTCCCATTTGATTGAAGTAAAGTTTTCTATCCTATTCTAAGGTGATGCCTTACTTTAAGCTACATTTCTTGTGAACTACAAATAGGTGGGTTTTGTTTCTTGGTCCATTCATCCAACCTGTGCCTACTGACTGGAGAATTGAGGTCTTTAATACTTAAAGTTTTTATTGAAATGTGTCTATTAATTGTGGTCAATTGTGTTGTTGATTGTTGGTATTGTATTTTCAATGCTAATTTTAGTTTTAATAATTATGGCTTCATGTTTCTTTGTACAGTTGCTTGGCTATGCTCATTCCTTTCTTCAGCCTGAAATATTTCTTCATATATTTATTTTAGGTTTGGTTTATTGGAAATATGTTTTCAGGCTATTGAAATCATGAAAATTTTTTCTCCTTCAACATGGTAGATAGTTTTACTAGGTATATGAGTTTAGTTGGGCCTTTAGAACTTGGAATGCATTGTTCCAGGCTCTTCTTATTTTCAAAGTTTCCATTGAGAAATCAGCTGTTATTCTGATGGGTTTAGCATTGTTAGTGACTTGTATTTTTTCCTCTGTCAACTTTCATTACAAATGTTTTAACTAGTATATGCCATGCATATTTTCTTTTATGGTATTGTCTATTTTGTGTGCTGTGTGGTTATTGGATCTGTGTGGGCCGGATCTTTCCTTGGTTTGGGGGAAATTTTATTTTATTTTATTTAGTTTACATCATAACCACAGTTTCTCCTCCTTCGTCTTCTCCTATTTCCTCCTCCCACGTTCTCTCATTCCCCCTATACACTCATCCATTTCTGTTCAGAAAGGGGCAGGCCTCCCATGGATATCAACAAAGCATAGCATATCACCTTGTGGGAAGACTAAGCACCTCTCCTTGTATTTAGGCTGGACAAGGCCATCAATTATGAGGAATAGGTTCCAAGAGCCAGCTGAAGCATTAGAGACAGCTGCTGCTCCCATTAGGAGTCTGACAAATGGACCAAGATACACAACAGTCACATCTATGTGCCTAGGTCAGTCCCATGAAGGCTCTCTGGTTGTTGGTTCAGACTCCATGAGATCCTATGAGCCAGGTTAATTATTTCTGTGGGTTTTCTTGTGATGTTCTTGACCCCTCTTACTCCTACAATCCTTCAGCATATAACAAAAGGAAAGAAAAGAATGAAAATAATTGAGAATACAATTGATATGTAAAATAAATAATCAAATAATCTAACACTTATGTAAGTTCCAGTAGAAAGTCAGGGAAATACAGGGCAGGTGAAATTTTATGACAGCAATGTCCTGCAATTGTTGAAAGCCACCAAGTTACAAATTAAAGAGTAGGAAACCTTAGGGGGCAAAAAGGTAAAGACAACCCAATATAAGTGCATCCTCATCTAGTTGTTAAAAACCCAAAAGAATTAGATACCTCTAAAAAAATCACAGGAAAATTAGACACATCAACTTTAAATTATGCACAATAAGAGTGAGAGCTGACATTTTATTAGAAATTGTGATTATCAAAAGACAATGGAATGACACATTTGAGAACAGGAGATAATAAAAGCAGCCATTCTGGGATTCTAAACTCATTTTAGAAAAATAAATTTTATTTTCTGTTTAAGAGTGCTTTGCCTGTATATATGTCTGTGTACCACATGTGTGCTCAGTGCCACAAAAGCTAGAGAGCATAAAAGCCCTGGAACAGGAATTATAGATGGTTGTGTGCCACTATGTGGGTGCTATGAACTTAACCAGATCCTCTGGAAGAGCGTCAATTGCTCTTAATCATTCCTATCTCTCCATCCCTAATAAATATATTCTAAATAAAATAAGTATGCTTTAGAGAATAAATTGGCATTAAGTTATGTGCAAAAAAACCCTGGCCTTTATTACATCTGGGGAAACATAGTCTCAGAGGCAGAGCAGTTATTATTTAGGTTTCAATTGCTATGATAAACACCATGACCAGAGGCATCATGGGGAGGAAAGGGTTTATTTAGTTTATATATCCCAGGTCAAAGACAAGAGTAGAGAAGCCAGGGCAGGAAATCAAGAGGGGAACCTGGAGGCAGGAACTGAAGCAGAAGCTGTGGAGGAATGCTTCTTAGTGCCTTGTTCAAACTGCTTTCTTATTAAACCCAGGGCCACCTGCCCATGACTTGTGCTACCCACAATGGACTAAACCCTTCCACATGAATCATTAGTCAAGAAAATTCATCCAAAGGCTTGTCTAAAGACCAATCTGATGGACTCATTTTCTCAACTGAAGTTCCCTATTCCAAAATGACCCTGACTTGTGTCAAACCATCCAGCACAGGCAAGAATATTAAGCCTGATTGACCTTTCATTGCCCACTTCACTTCAAACCTATACTTGGTTATTGTTTTTTTGGTTTAATACAGATCCTTTTAGCCCTTGCTACCTTCAAACAAAATCTTTGGGCCTCATCCTGCCAAGTACACCACCTCACCTAGCCATGCACTTTTCTTTATAGGGGAGGGGGAGAAAGAAATATCCACATTGCTTCATGGAGACTCAGTAAGAATTGTTCACACAACCCAAACACAGACTCCTTAGCTCCCTTTCAATATGAAGCCAAAATTGCTGGTCAAGAAAGGTGAAAATGGAAAGGTGTATATTTAACATTCTCTCTCTCTCTCTCTCTCTCTCTCTCTCTCTCTCTCTCTCTCTCTCTCTCTCTCTCTCTCTCTCTCCCCTCTCCCTCTCCCTCTCCCTCTCCCTCTCTCCCTCCCTCTCTCCCTCCCTCTCTCTCTCTCTTCCTCCCTCCCTCCCTCTCTCCCTCCCTCTCTCTCTCTTCCTTCACTCGAAAAAAAACATTTATGAAAACAATTTCCATGAATCTATTTACATTTTTGTCGTCTATTTTAATTCCTAAACACTATGCTGTATCTTACTTTCCCTACATTTTGAACTTTATGTGAAAGGGATTGTATAATATGTTCCTTTGTATCACACACACACACACACACACACACACGCACACACACACACACACCAAAAAAAAAATGTTGTTCCAAGTAATGTTTGTAAGATATATCTATGATTGACCTTTCTTAGTTTTGTATACAAATGAAATAATTTGACTCAACAGTAAAGTAGGAATTTAAAAACATGAAAAAGTTATCCATGATGTAGCATGTGTCTATAGTTATTTCATTTTATTGCTATGTAATGCTAATATACTATAAATTATTTATCCATTCCATTGCTGACGGGCATTTGCATTCTTCCTATTTTTGAATATAATGAGTAATGCTGCTAGGAAAAATCTTGAATGTAGCCTGCTGCTTTCTGAATTATGAACAGAGGAGTCCTTCATAAAAGCAGAACCCCAGGCTTTCTAGGCTTCCTTTTTACAGTTCAATTTTATGACCTTCAAGAGTTATTTGCTGAGCTTGGCATGGTGGTACAAACTTGTGATTCCAGCACTCAGAAGGTAGAAACAGCAGGATCACTAAGTATTTGAATCCAGACTGGTGTACATAGTGAATAAACTGTCTAACAAAAGCCCCAGTGCCAGGCATGGGCAGCCTCCTTTTAAGTTGTTGATGAGGGGAATCCAAGCAACTTTGAAAACAATACAGGCTATTGAAGGTGCCCTTAGTTGCCTCCCATCACTTGAAAGTATGAGCCTGTTGCTGATGATACCACATTCTTCACACACAGGAATTGGCAAAATGGAGCTAGAACCAACCTGAAAGTCTCCTCCCCAAGGATTAGCTCTCATTGTATTGGAAAGAGATATGCAAGCTTCCAAGTGAGAAAAGCAATCATTAGTTCTACCCATCCATAAAGCCTATGAAACAAAACTGACCAGCATGGCAAGATATCCTCAAAGGTACAAAAATGACAAACAACAGCTGTCTACTTGGATGTTATGCCTGCTACTGTAAACAGACTACTGGTGAGGTCATGGACTCTAGAAGAGAACCTACTATTACTAATTTCCTAAACCAAAATAATTTCTAATTGAATTGTATTCTAAATATTTATCCTATATTCATAAGTAGTGCAGTTCTCACCCTTTATCAAAGAAACTTCATTTATTACTTATTTATGTATTTATTTATTCTCTCAATATTACATCCTAACCACAGTTTCCCCTCCCTCCTCTCCTCCTAGTCCCTACTCTCCGTCATCTTCCCTTTCCACTGGATCCACTCCTCCTGTTTCCCTTTAGAAATAGATAGGCCTTTTCTAAACCTGGGATATCAACCAAACGTGGAATATCATGTTGCAAGAAGACTGGGCACATCCCTTCTTATTAAGGCTGGCCAAGGCAACCTAGTAGGAGGGAAAGGATCCCAAAAACAGCCAAAAGACTCATAGACAGCCCCCACTCCCACTGTTAGGTGTCCCACAAGAATACCAAGCTAAACATATATGCAGAAGACCTAGCTCAGACCCATTCAGGTTCCCTGATTGTCACTTCAGTCTCTATGAGCCCTACTTAGTTGTTTTTGTGGGCCATTTTCTTATGGTGTCTTTGACCCCTCTGGCTCATACAATCCTTCCTCCCCCTCTCCCACAGGATTACCAAAGCTCTGCATGTTTGTCTCTGGCTCTCTGAATCTGCTTCCATCAGTTGCTAATGAAACCTCTCTGATGACAATTGTGCTAGGCTTCAATCTAGAAGTATAGCAGAATATCATTAGGAATCATTTCACTGACTTTTTTTTTTTCTTTTTGTCAGTCATGTTTGTTTCCGCTCCTAGATCTCTGGAATATTCAGCCTCTGATTCTTAGCCCTCCAGGGAGTGTCAGGAATGGGTTCCTTCTTGTGGCATGGGTCTCAAGTTGGACCATTTATTGGTTGGCCACTCCCACAAGTTCTGTATCACCCTTACCCAGCACATCTTGCAGTCAAGACAAATTGTAGGTTGAAGGTTTGGGGGCTGAGTTGGTGTCCCAGTCCCTCCACTGGAAACCTTGCCTGGTTACAGAAGATGACCGGTTCTGACTCTGTATCCCCCGTTACTAGGAGTCTTTCCTAGGTTCACCCTTGTAGATTTCCAGGAGTTTCTATTACACTGGGTTTCTCCCTTGCCTCTGAAATGCTCCACAGTTCCAGTCATCTCTCCCAGTACTCTCTCCATCCATTGCCCCCACCTGATCCTTCCTGTTCCCATCCCCACCCAACCCCAATTCACCTGCAAAATCTATTCTATTTCCCCTTCCCAGAGAGACTCAAACATCTCCCCTTGAGCCCTCCTTGTTACTTAGCCTTTCTGGGTCTGTGGATTGTAGCATGATTATCCTTTATTACTGCTTCTATTTCTTTGGGGATTGTAAGTGTATTTGAGGTGTTTATCTGATCTTGATTTAACTTTGGTAAGTGGTATCTATCAATAAATTTGTCCGTTTATTTTAGTTTAGTTCTTTGAATTTCCTCAGTGTCTGTTATTATGTCTTTTTTTTTTCATTTCTGATTTTGTTAATTTGGATATTCTGTCTCAGTCTTTTAGTTAGTTTGGATAAGAGTTTGTCTATTTTGTTGATTTTTCTCACTCTTTGTTTCGTTGGTTCTTTGTATTGTTCTCTTTGTTTCTATTTTATTGATTTTAGCCCTCAATTTGATTGTTTCTTGCCATCTACTGCTCTTGAGTGTGATTACTTCTTTTGCGCTAGAGCTCTCAGGTGTGCTGTTAAATTGCAAGTATGATATCTCCATTTTTTAATGTAAACACTTAGTGCTATGAATTTTACTCTTAACACCACTTCATTGTGTCCTATAGGTTTAGTATGTTGTATATTCACCTTCATTGAATTCTAGAAAGTCTTTAATTTCTATATTCTTTGGCCCAGTTTTCATTCAATAGAGAACTAGCTATTCAGTTTCCAAGAGTATAAAAGCATCTGTGGTTTCTGTCATTGAAATCCAGCTTTAACCCATGGTGGTCTGATAGTATGCATGGTGTTATTTCAGTTTTCTTGCATCTATTGAAACTTGTTTTATGGCTGAGTATGTGGCCAATTTTGGAGAAAGTTTTGTGAGGTGCTGAGAAGAAGGTACATTCTTTTGTGTTTGGGTGAAATGTTCTGTAAATATCTGTTAGGTCCATTTGATTTATAACATCTGTTAGCTTCAGTATTTCTCTGATTAGTTTTTGGCTGTATTATGTTTTCATTAGTGAGAGTGGGGTATTGAAGTCTCCCACTATCAGTGTGTGATTTAAGCTTTAGTGGGTGCTCTTGGGTTTGGGGCATAAATGTTAAGAATTGGAACATCATTTTGCTAGATTTTTCCTTTGATGAGTATGAAGTGTTCTTCCCTGTCACTTTTGGTTAATTTTGGTTTGAAGTCTATTTTCATATATATTAGAATGGTTACATCAACATACTTCTTTGGTCCATTGCTTGAAAATCTTTTCTAACCCTTTACTCTGAGGTAACATCTATCTTTGATGTTGAGGTGTATTCCTTGTATGCAGAAGCATGGATCCTGTTTTCACATCTATTCTGTTTATCTGTGTCTTTTTGAATAATTGAGTCCACTGATATTGAGAAATATAAATGACCAATGACTGTTAATGCCTGTTATTTTGGTGGTGGTGGTGGTGATATGTGCTTGTGTGTGTGTGTGTGTGTGTGTGTGTGTGTATGTGTGTGTACTTCCTTCCCTTCTTTGTGTTTTGCTGGTGTGAGATTATTGCTTGTGTTTTCATGAGTGTAGTTAACTTCCTTGGGTTGGTGTTTTTCTTCTAATATCTTTTGTAGGGCTGGATTTGTGAATATAAATTGTTTTAAATTTGACTTTGTCATGAAATATCTTGTTTTCTCCATCTATAGTGATTTCAAGTTTTTCTGGGTATAGTAGTCTGGGCTGGCATCTGTGTCTCTTAGAGTCTGCAGCACATCTGTCCAGGCCCTTCTGGCTTTTAGAGTTTCCAATGAGAAGTCAGGTGTAATTCTAATAGGTCTGCCTTTATATGTTATTTGGCCTTTTTCTCTTGCAGCTTTTAATATTCTTTCTTTGGTTTGTGTGTTTAGTGTTTTGATTATTATGTGGTAAAGGGTCTTTTTTTCTGGTCCAGTCTATTTGGTGTTCTATAAGCTTCTTGTATTTTTTATAACCATGTCCTTCTGTATGTTAGGAGAATTTTCTTGATTTCATTAAAAATATTTTCTGGGCCTTTGAGCTGAGATTCTTCTCCTTCTATTTCTATTGCTCTTGGGTTTGATCGTTTCATTGTGTCACATATTTCTTGGATGTTTTGTGCCAGAAATTTTTTAGATTTAACATTTTCTTTGACTGGTGAATCTATTTCTTCTATCATGTCTTCAACACTTCAGAATCTCTATTCTATCTCTTATATTCTGGTGATACTTGCACTTTGTATTTCCTGCTTGCTTACCTAGATTTTCCTTTTTCAGAATTCCCTCAGTTTGTGTTTTCTTTATTGCTTCTGTTTCCATTTTTAGGTCTTGAACAGTTTTATTCTATTCCTTCAACTGTTTGGTTTTTTATTGTTTGTTTTGTTTTGTTTTTCTTGGCTTTCTTAATATTCCTTATGAGATTTGTTGATTTCCTACATTATTTTAATTGTCTTTTCCCCAACTTCTTGAAGGGATTTATTCATTTCCTCTTTCAGGACCTCTATCATCTTCTTAAAGTTGGTTTTAAGGTCATTTTCTTATGCTTCAGTTTTGTTGAACTATCCAGAGCTTGCTGTAGTGGGATGGTGGTGGGTAGTCTGGTGGTGACATATCGCCCTAGCTGTTGTTGTTTGTGTTCTTACACTGATGTTTAGGCATCTGAATTTAGAGTAATTATAGGTCTAGGTGCCGATTTCTGGATTTGTCTTTGCTGGATGGGTGTTTTCTTCCTTGGTTTCTGTTTTCTCTCTGGTCTTATGGCTGTAGTAGCCTGTGGTTGAGTAGAGGGTCTCTGCTCAAGTTGGGGTGGACTTCTGATGGCCTGGATAGCCTCTGGTCTAGCAAGGGGTTTCCTGCCCAGGTTTGGGGCTGGAATTCCAGCTATGTGCATGGTCTCTGATCTGGCCAGGGGTCCTTTAGGTTCAGGATGGCTTCTGGTGGGATAGGAGGCTTCTGCCTGGTTTTCAGGGGTCTGCCCTTGTATCTCGGGTTCAGGATGCTGGACTCACCTCTTGTAGATTAGTAGGCTTCTGTCAGAGGTGTGGGCTGGGATAAGAGGACAAGGAAAGAAAGGGCGGTTGAGGTTATGTTAGTCAGGCATGGGCAGTGTGGAGGGGTAGTCTTACCTGAGTTTCAGGTTACTGGCTGGCCTCTGGTGGAGTAGGAGACTTCCACCAGAGGTGTGGGCCAGTATAAGGTCACAAGGAGAAGAGAGATGGTTAAGGTTATGCTGGGAAGGTATGGGCAGGGTGGTGGAGTCATCTTACTTGAGGAAAGGATTCTGGCCTGGCTTCTGGGATGTAGCAGACTTCCACCAGAGGTGTGGGCAGGGATATAGTGACAAGGAGAAGAGGAGCTGTTGGAGTTGTGTTGGAAGGTTCAGGGTGGGGATGGAGGCAGTTTTACCTGGGATTCAGGGGAGCTGGCCTGGCCTCTGTTAGGGTAGGAGGCTTCCAGCATTTGTGCGGGCCAGGATATGCTACTGATTGTGTTTTTATGTTGGCATCTAAACACTAGGTTGGGAAGGTTGTAATTATAGCTGCTAATATCTGGAATGGCCTGCCAGATGCCTGTTTTTTAAACAAGAGACAGAATGGGTGTGGATTTTTATGGGTGGGGAGGTAAAAGGGAGTCTTGGAGGAACTGAGGGAAGGGAACCATAATCCAAATATATTGTATGAACAAAAATCTATCATAATAAAAGGAAAATAGAAGAAAAATAACACAGGCTGATTAAATGGATTAAGAACAAAATCCACCTTTTTGTTGTCTACAAAACACTCAGATTTAAAGATAGGCACAGTATTTAAATAAAACAATTAGGAAAAGTATTACAAGCAAGTGGAATAAGAAAGCAAGCAAGTATTGCTATCCTAATATCTGACAAAATAGACTACAAGCTAAAACTAATCCAGAGACATAAAGGACACTTCATTCTATTCAAGGGAAAAATTAACATTACTATGCTAAATATATATGCAGCAAACTCTGGTGTACCCAGTTTAATAAAAAGCATGCTATTGGACTTAAAGACACAGATTAACATCAAGCCAGTAATAGGTGATTTCAGTACCCAACATTCTCCAATAGAAAAGCCATCTTACCAAAAAAAAAAAAAATAGAGAAACATCATAATTAATTGATGTCAAATATACCTAACAGATATCTACAGAATATTCAACCCAAACACCAAAGAATATACATTCTACTCAGGAGCCATGAAAGTTTAAGATTGTTATAGACTATAAGGACTTTTGAAGTTGGACTAAATATTTCTACATTATGTTATAGCTACAAGCCTATGGGGGCCAAGTAATAGAATATGGTGGTTTGACTAGGAATAGTTCCATAGACTCATGTGTTTAAATGCTTGGTCCATAGGGAGTGTTGCTATTTGGCATTGTGGCCTCATTGGAGTAAGTGTGGTGTGTTGTAGGAAGTGTTTCACTAAAGGATGAGCTTTGACGTCTCAGAAGTTCTAGCCAGTTCTCTGCCTGTTGCCTGTGGATCCAGATGTAGAATTCTCAGCTGCTTCTACAGCACCAATTCTGCCAGCATGCCCCCATGCTTCCCACCATGACAATAATGGACTAACCTCTGAAACTTAAGCCAGCTCCAATTAAATATTTTCCAGACTTGCCATGGTGGTCATGTTGTCTCTTCATAGCAGTGAAACCCTAACTAAGACACCAACATAAGGCAACTAAGGAATGCTGAAAGCAGGATAAATAGTCTACCCCAGGGAAGAGCACACTAGATTTATATCCAATACCAAACCATGAGCCCTGAAAACATACATACAAGTAACACTGTAAAAACTGAGCAGATCATATGTAGAATATATATGTATATACACATGTACGTATACAAGTAACAAATAATGGAAAAAAGGCCATAAATTTGAAACAGCAAGTAGAAGTATATGGGAGGGTTTGGAGGAAGGAAACAGCAGAGGGAAATGATATAATCATATCATAATTTCAAAAAGAAAAAGAAAACACTGAACACAAGTACATGACTCAATAGTGCAACTCAAGAATTTTGAAAAACAGGAACAAACCAAACTGAAATCCAATAGACAAGAGGAACTAATAAAAAATCAGAACAAGGGTCAATGAAATAGAAACAATGAGAATAATACAAAGAATCAATGAATCCCAGAGCTGATCCTTTGAGAAGATAGACAAGATCAACAGACCCATGGCTCAACCAAGCAAAAGAGAGAGGGGACCCAAACAAATGAGAAATGAATAGGCAAACATTGCAACAGACATTAAAGAAATTCAGAAGGCTGTAAGGGAATAGTTTAGTTTAGTTTAGTTTAGTTTAGTTTAGTTTAGTTTAGTTTAGTTTAGTTTACTGTGGTTTTTTGAGACAAGGTTTCTCTGTATAACAGTCCTGGCTGTCTTGGAACGCAATCTGTAGACCAGGCTGGCCTCAAACTCACAGAGATCCACCTGCCTTTGCCTCCCAAGTATGGTGATATTTTATTTGTATTCAAATGTTATTTGTATGTTAATAAATAAAGTTGCCCGGGGGTCAGAGCTATTAGCAAGCCATAGAAAAACAGGGCAGTAGTGGCGTATGCTTGCAATCCCAGCACTTGGTAGGCAGAGCTAGGTAAGTCTCTGTGTGTTCAGGGATACAGCCAGTATTAGATACACATGCCTTTAATCTCAATACCAATCAATAGAAAACCTGGAGGTCTATACAGACAGGCCGTGATGAGGCAATCATGTGGTTGGGTTTACAACCAATGAGAAGGCAGAGCAGAAACACTATAAAAAGACAGACACACAGGAAGTAGCTCAGGTTCAGAGAGGTAGGACCACCGCAGGAGGAAGGGTAAAGTTTTAGCTCTTACCTCTGACCTATTGGCTTTCTTCTTTGCATTGGTTTTGTGTTTCTTATTTAATAAGATGGTTGGTTACATCTACACCCAAGTGCCGGGATTAAATGTGCACCACCACTGCCCTGTGTAACGGAATATTTTTAAAACATCTACTCCCTTAAACTAGAAAATTTTAAATAGATGGATATATTTCTGGGTTAATCAGAGCTACAAGAGTTAAACCAAGAAATCAACAAGTTAAATGGTCCCAAAATGAATAAAGAGATCAGAAAAAGGAATAATAAGCCTTTTGACTAAAAAAAGCCAGGCCCAGATAAATTCACAGCAGAATTATACCAGATATTTAAAAAAATTACAATTCATGCTTATTAAATTATTTAAAAAATACAGACAAAGCACTTCCATACTCCTTGTATGAAGCCAATATAACTGACTCTAAAACCAAACCAAGATGCAACAAAAAGTACAGGCCAATATCCCTGATGAGTACAGATGCAAAAATCTCAATAAAATATTTCTAGACTCAACAGAGGCACATATCAAAAGATCCTGAACTATAACCAAGTTGACTATCCCAGAGATGCAGAGATGCACGTCAATGAATATAATAAACTACATAAATTAATTTAATGACCAAAGTTATATAAGTATCTCAATATGTGCATGCAAAGCATATGACAAATTTCACCATGGACTAAGTGATAACAGTCTTTGAATGAGTATAACTGGAGGGAATGTGTCTCAACATAATAAAGGCTGTATTTGACAAAATCATATTTAACATCATCCTAAATGGAGAAAAACTTTAAGCAATCCCATTAGAATCAAGAATGACACAGGGCTGTATACTATCCCCACTCTTTATCAATATACTACTCAAAGCACTAGTTAAGTCAATAAAACAAAAGAAGAAAATTAAAGGAATACAAATAGGAAAAGAAGACATCAAACTGTCCCGGTGTGCAGATGATGTAATTTATACATTAAAGATCCAAAAATTCTGACAAAAAAAAACTTGTCAAAACAATCAACAATATCAGCAAAGTGCAGGATACAAAACCAATTCAGAAAAATCAGTAATCTCTTTTAGAAACCAACAAATATGCTGAGGAAGAGATCATGGACTCACTTCTATTCGCAACAGCTTCAAAAAAAATTTCTAGGAATAAACCTAACCAAGAAGGTGAAAGAACTCTACAGTGAAAACTTTAAATCTCTGAAGAGACTGATATGTTTGCTTCTAGATTAGCAGGCTTAATATTGTGAAAATAACCCACCAAAAGCAACTTGCAGATTTAGTGCAATCCCAGTAAAAATCCCCACAGGATTTTTCACACACATAGAAAAGAAAAGCATCCTAAAATTCATATGAACCACAAAAGACTCCAGATAGCCAAAGCAATCCAGATCAAGAAGAATAATGCTGGAAGGATTACCATTGCAGATATCAAGATCTATTATTGTGCTATAGTAATAAAAACAGTTTGATACTAGCACAAAAACAGATGTGCAGATCAGTGGAACAAAATAGAAGACCCAAACATGAGCATACATAACTTAAACAAAATCTAAACAGTGGCAACACCAGTTGACATGCCAATTTAGATGGAGGAAATCTTAGGAGGCCTGACCCCTAGATGAAGAGCTACAGGTAATTAACAACTGGTGAGAAAGGAATAATTAGTCTTCCCCAGGGATAGTCTCCTTAACTAGTTGTTCAGTCCCAAGTAGTCAGCACTAAAAACATATGCATAGAAACAACACTAAACAGACTCATCAGGTTGCATTTGTATATTTATTTGCATATGTATGTGACAAAAATAAGAAGAGTTCACAAATTTTGGAGGAGGAGAGCATAAAAGGATTTGGAGGGAAGAAAGGGAAGGAGAAAATAATATAATTGTATTTTAAATAAATAAAACCATTTAAAAAATAAATATTAATAAGGAGGGAAAAGTAGATTGATTAACAAGCCAACCTCTGAAACATTTATATGTTCAAGAGTGTAAACCTGACTTCAGTTTTGAAAAGGACTTTTAGATGCATGACTTAGATAACTCAGCCATTCTCTAAGCTAGAGCTCATACAGTTGTTGCTAAATACCATTGGCTAACCTTTGTAATATCTGTAAGTCACAATAGCTCCTGCTCTAATTTCATGTACCTTCATTCAAGGTAATGTCATTGTCACCAAAAATCAGCATCTGTCCACCAAAAGAATCTAACACGGGAAACAAGCCAGGTAAGTTAAGTGTTCTGTCTCAGGCTGAAAGCCCACCTGTCCCACCTGGAGAGTACAAATTAATGAGTGTCAACATGGAGTGTATGGATGTAGGGGTTACTCAGATTAAAAAATGAGATCTCTAACAAGTACTAGGACAGAGATTCATGGATGTTTTCCAAATTTTAACATTTATCTACTTTTTCTGTTTCTATTATTGTTTCTATTATCTGATTCTTGCAGATCACAGATCAACTTTGTTACTGAATAGTAACTAATGTTTATTTAACATTGTCTTTCTATCTGTATTTTCTGAGTTTTCCTGTGATAGCCATACTACTTCAGTACCTGCCTTTCTCATCATAGTTTTTCAGTAAAGATAGCATAAGTTTCTGTGAACACATTTTATTCTGGTAAAGTGAGGAATCTTAGGAAAGTCAAGTAGAACTATGAGAAAATGCTAAAGGTGAAATGATGCCTGCAAGAGTGGGAGGCTAATCTCTCTGAGTATGATGGAGACACTAAATCATAAGTTATAATTGCCCCAGGAAGCTGGCATCAAATCATGTTTATTTCCTTCCTCTTCTAAGATGAGAAGACTAGTTTATAAGAAATATTAGCATTTTACTTAATTTTTAAAGAAAAAGTTTGTATCTAGCTCGGAACCTAGAAATGTGAATGTTCTCTAACATTCCTCTAAGATACTGAGCCCTAAATGTTAATTTGAGTCTGTGATTTTGCATAAAAGACTTTGTTCTGGCACTGGGCATAGACCTTGCACAGTCAAGGGGTCAGATACTCCATATAAATTCTTGCAATTAGAAACGGGCTGAAGTCAGATGCTGCTACCTTTCATCAAAGACTTGACCTATAAGCAACAAGAAATCAGAAATAGCAGAGGAGTTTAAGAAAAATCTTTGGGTGACTGTAGCATAGGCAGAGCTTCTGGGGAGTCCCAGGTTCTAAAGGTGCATAATAGTGGGGAACAGCTCATTCTGCTGCTTGTCACATAGAAACAATAAATTCACTAGCACCAGGAGCATCCACAAACTGCAGTCTGTGCATAGGCATTGTTGCCACATGATGGGCAGGAATGGTGTGGAAATGTACCTGTGAGGGTTCTTGGACAAGTGGCTTTTTAATCAGGCATCTTGGGAACTAAGTCTGAAGACCAGAGAATGTGATCATTTCATCTTAAGTGGTGAACATTGACCATATTTTATGATCTAAGGCTGATGTAGGGTCAGTGTGAGGTTAATAGTACTAGAATCAGAAAAAAAGAGATGTATTTATTAGTAAGTAATATCTTTTACAAAACCAGGCATGGTGGCACATGCCTTTAATCATAGCACCTGGGAAACAGAAGCAGGTGGATTTCTCTGAGTTTGGGGCTAACCTGGTCTATGTAGTGAGTTCTGGGCCAGTCAAGGCTTCACATGGAAATCCTGTCTCAAATAAATAAAGCACAACAAAAATCAATAATTATACCACCACCAGGATTCGGTTCAAATTTTGGAACAGTGTTAACTTGGTTTTGTGATGGTAGTAAGCCATTACAAAACAGCTGGAGGTTGCTATGGTCTGGCTGAAGGATAGTGGCAGGTGTTCTGACTGCCACATGGGTGCCAGTCTCTGTGGGGATGTAGCAGGTACAGGCTATATTAGTCATGGTTCTCTAGAGGAACAGAGCTGATGAACTTGATCATCGCTCCTTCTTGGTTGGAGCATGAGGCCAAGATTTGCTGCAGCTCAAGTAAATAAAGATCACATTGCAAAAAATGAAAGGACAGTTGGTTGACTTAAACACTTGGTCATATGACTAAGAACTTCCCCACATTATTTGTGAAGCCCAAATGTGCTTGGATACAGACTGTGCCAGCGGTCAGTAGGAAACTAATAGATTCGATGAGGGTCATACATAATCATGTTCCCACAGACAAAAATAAGTTCTTAAGTTCTTTCCTTTTTTTTTCTTTTCTTCCTTGGGACACACTCTAAGTCAATGGCAAAACCAATATCAAGATCCTTGATAAAAGCCAGGTATCATGCTCTCCAGCATTTATGAGATCCACACAAGATGATTAGGAGTTCATGGTCAAGTTTGAAGCCAGCTTTTACCTAACAAAAAAGGAGAAGGAGGAGGAGGAGAACGAGGACGACGATGAGGAGGAGGAGGAGGATAAGGAGGAGGAGGAGAAGAAGAAGAGGAAGAAGAAGAACAAGAACAAGGAGAACAAGAAGAAGAAGAAGAAAAGGAAAAGGAAAAGGAAGGAAAGAAGGGAGGGACGGAAGAAGGGCAGGAGGGCGGGAGGGAGGAAGGAGGGAAAAGAAAAGGAAACCCTGCAAACAAAAGACCCCTGCTAGCATGTATTGAATTTACTAAGAGTGCTATTTTCAGTTCTTGTCCTTCTCAGCATTTTGAGTAGTATTTCTGGAAGTGATTCAACCAGTGTTTTCATAAATGATCTATTTGTCAGTATGTTATTTCTGGACTAAGGAAAGAAAAGGATCAACTTTACAAAAAAAAAAAAGCTTTACATTCTGCTTATTAGATGCTGTGTGGATGAAATACAGCTATACTCTAAAAAGTGATTTGTTAGGTAACTCAATTTAAACTACACGAAGACAATGACCCTCCTAGACTTAATAGACTATGAAATAAAAACCCACTGCCATGTGTGGGTCACCACTTTTTAAGTTGCTGATCAGTGGGATTCTATAGATGCCTCAAACATCACTGGCTATTTCTATTGGTCTTGGCTCTCCTCCAGAATTTTACAGTAAGACCTTATTGCTGTAGATGCCACATACTTAAGTCATAGAACATGGAGAAATAAAGCAGGTACCAACATGGAAACTTCATTCCTACTGATTAGCTTCCATAATGCTCAAATATTTGTGCTATCAGGGAGGGAGAAAGGTATTCATCAATATTATACACCTGTAACTTTAAAAGCTACAATAACTCCTGGCCTACAAGATATGCAGACTGGTACAATAGTGGCATAAACGTGTTGTTTACCAACTCCACGAATCCTCTGACTGAAAGCCTCTTGAGTCCTCACCCAGAAGGGTCTCAGCTGAACTGCCTTAGTTTTTGTCTCCTCAGGCCTTATATACCGTTCTCCACTCAGCCATGTCACTTCCTGGGATTAAAGGTGCGTGTGCTTCCCAGTACTAGAATTAAAGGTGTGAGTCACCACTGCCTAGCTGTGTTTCCAGTGTGGCCTTGAACGCACAGATATGCAGAAGGATCTCTGCCTCCCAAGTGATAGGATTAAGGGTGTGTGCCACTGCTGTCTGGTTCTGTGTCTAGTCTAGTCTCTGGCTCTATCCTGTGATCCTCAGATAAGTTTTTTAGGGTACACAATATATCACCACATAAATGCTATGGGAGTAACAAACCATTTTTTGATTGGCATTGAAGCCAGGCTTCATGTGACAGAAGCCTCATAGTTGGTACTGTTAACTGGACCAAAATCCTGTGTCTGGCTAGATCTTAGGTCATAGGGGGAGTCCAATAATATTATTCTGCTAAATCGACAGAGTATTACACTATCTCCTCAGTTATTATCTTTATACCCACAAATTAGTGTATCTCTAATCCCTCACTATAGAAACTTCTTTTTCAATAGATGATTAATACAGAAACCCACAGATGATCAATGTCCAGATAATACAGAGATTCAGCTATTAATGTGACATCTATATCACATGGACTGCTCAGCTATAAATGGGACATCCGTGTCACATTTCCTCCCCCAAAATTTCAGGAATCATCACATAAAGAGTTTGGAAAGATTGTAGGGGCCAGAAATAATGGAGATCTGTAGCAGAATAGTATTTTCTGGACATGACAGAGCCACTGCACTCATGAACTCACAGTTGCTGTGACAGCATGTATAAAGACTGCACAAGATCAAGCCATCCAAAATCACAGCATGGAGTGGGAGGGAGCTCATGTAATCCCACCCTTAAGCTGAGAAGCTATTGGTAATTGATGGCTGCTGGATGGGAGGGATAATATGTTTTCTTCAGAAATGCAGCCTCTGAAGGGCTACCCATGCTCCAGTAGATGACTGTGATGGATAATCTTGGTTGTCAACTTTGCTGGATCCAGAATCAATCAAATGTAAGTGGCTGGGCACTTCTACAAGGTATCTTCTTGATTATTTGAAACCAAACCACCCTAAATCTGGGTGGCTGGTGTCTTTTAGTGGCTATCCAGCTAAAAGGACATGGAAGAAGGAAGATTTTGCCTTTTACCTACTTACTCTCACTCTCCCTGGCAACTTCATCTCTCCTGTCGCTATGACATTTACTCTCAGATATCATAACTAGCTTATTTGGGCTTCTAATGTAGATTGAATACTACCAGCTCACCAGGAATCCTCCAGGTTTTCAGCACCAGATTGGGACTGCAGAGACATCTAGCCTTGTGAATTGTGCAACTACCAGATTCTCAACCTCTCCAGTGTGATGTGAGATAGCCATTGTTGAACTACCTGGACATCATCCTGAAAGCCGATCTAATAAATCCCCTCTTAATACATATTTATATGTATATATTATATATGTATATATGAGAGCGAATATATATATATATATATGTTCTAATTTGGTTCATTTAAAAGATTAAAGAATTCTCTGTTGTGTAATTTTTTTTGTGTGTCTGACAAATAAAGCTTGCCTGGAGATCAGAGGACAGAGCTAGCCACTAGTAAACCACAGAGGCCAGGCAGTGGTGGCTCATACCTTTGATCCCAGCACCTGGGAGGCTCATGCCTTTAATCCCAGCACAATTGGGAGGTGGAGACAGGAACATAAGGTGGGTGGAGACAGGATCTCTGCCCCCACTTTTGGTCTGAGGATCTGGAGAGGTAATAAGTCACTAGTGGCTGCTCCTTTTGCTTCTCTGATCTTTCAGGTTATTACCCCAATATTTAATTCCTGGTTTTTATTGATAAGACTAATTAGTACCATGCTTCATCTCTGACTAATACAATGACTCTAATACAAACACCCATGTACATATTAGCATCACTATATGGCTTTAGTAGATGGATGAAGGCATGAAGTTGGGAGGGAAAATTGGTGAGGAGATAGGGAAGGAATTGGAAGTAAGTAAATGGAGGGTGTATTTGAACAAAATTTTATATGTATGTATCAAGTCTTCAAACAATGAACAATGTTAAAAAATAAAGTGGTCATAGGCAATAAAAAAGAATTATTCTTACTGGGGCAGGGGAGAAATTAAGTGAATTATTGGGCTAGCAAGATGGTTAAGCAGGTAAAGGCACTTGCTGCCTGGCAAAGCAAGCTGGATAACCTGAATTTTATCCACAGAACCTACATAAAGGTGAGAGGAGAAAACTCTCTCTACAAAATTGTTCTCTTATCTCCACATGAGTGTTGTGGCACATTCACCCACCCAGTCACTCACTGTACTCTAATAATAAATAAAAATGGAAATGTTATTTATCATTTATAAGAGAAGGTAGATTTCTCAGGGGTCTTAAACTACCTTGTCCCTCTCTTAGAGATTGTGACTGCTATGTCATGTTTTGAGAACAGACTCAATGCACCCTCAATAGTTTAACTAGTGTTGAGACCCTTAAAAGGTCCACTGTGTCCTCCAAGTACATTCTCTTTGTTGCCACAGTTTTGGAGAGTACTGTCATCAAATAACTACGTGAGTGGTGGCATCTGTTGTTCCCCTTGGATATTCATAATATACCTTGGCCGTGAAGGCAAGGAGTATCTCTAAGTTATTTAACAAGAGATGCTCAAACTTTTTCATCCATTCACAGAGTTTTACCCTTGTACCACTTTATAATATGAAGCAATGCTTTCTGTAGTGGATTCTAGGAGCCTCTCTTCTTTGTTTTGAGTCAAGCATCTTGTTATTTCTTTCTTGAACATACTATACAAATCTATTTTTCCTGATTTTCATTTGTCTTCTAGGAAAAATACTAGGGATAGCTGATCATCATATTATCATAGCGTCTCAGTCTGACTGCCACAATATAAAAATGGACAACTAGTGTGTGGGGAAAAAAAGTGCTTAGTATCGATAATCCTTGAAATGAAAACCAAAAGCACAATGAGCTATCTATCAACTTACCCCCATAGGCATGGTTATTGGCAAGAAATAGCAAATGTTTGTGAGAACATGGAATAAAATGTGTTCATATACTGTTGGTAGGATAAATTAATATAGCCATTACAGAGAAGTAACCATGTGACTCAGCTGTCCAACTTCTGGATATATAGCCAAAGGAAATGGAGTAAGCATGCCTAAGAGATATATGTACATGTTTATTGTGGTACTATTAGGAATATCTAGGTATAAAATCAGACTACGTGTCCATTATTAGGTGAATGGATAAAGAAAATTAGAAAGTGCTGGGCAGTGGTAGTACTCGCCATTAATCCCAGAACTTGGGAGGCAGAGACAGCAGATTTCTGTGAGTTCAAGGCCAACCTGGTCTACAAGAGTGAGTTCCAGGACAGGCTCAACACAGAGAAACCCTGTCTCAGAAAAAGAAAAGAAAAGAAAAGAAAGAAAAAGAAAAGAAAAGAAAATTAAAAGGCAAAGTCTTGTGTCTCAGGATTCTTGTCCCAACTGCTATGGAGGCTTAGTTAGGCAGGAGCATAACAAATTCAAAGCATTTCTGGGCCAGAGTAATTTCAAAGCATGCCAGGAAAACTTAGTGAGACTTCCTCAAAATAAAAATTAAAATGTAGGCCAGAGATATAGCTCAGCATAGAGTGCTTGCATCCTACGTATGAGGTCTGGGGTTTAATCCACAACACAAGGAAAAAATGGAATAAGAAAAAATAGTATATATAACTATTGAAATATTCACTCATTAAAAAAATAACATATTGTCATCTACATCCAAATGGATAGAGCTGTAAAACATTACATAAATGGTAGTAAGCCAGACACATACAAACAAGAATCATACATTTCCACACAAGTATGCAGGCTAAAAAGGCTGATTCACAGCAAACTAGAAGCACTGAAGTGTAGGAAAGAGCAGGGTGGAGGAGGTTGAATAAGAGATTCCAAAATCGAGTTAGATAGCATAGATGCATTCTACTGTTCTGCAGAATAGAGGGTGACAATTGTTTACAAGATACTACTACATATTTTGTGATGCATTAGGAAAGAAATGCTTGGAGACTCTGGACACAAAGAAATGACAAGAAAATGGAAATGTCAACATATTTGGTCTAGGCACCATGTATATATGTATTTACAACACTGTATCCCATATGTGTGGATAATTGTTATTTGCTGGTAAAAAAACACAAACAAACAAACAAAAAACAAAGTTAGTAGGGTGGTCCATGCCTCTAGTCCAAACACTCCAGAGGCAAAGGAAGGATGATTGCTTTTAAATTAGTGTGGGAATGGCTAGAGTAAGATCCTGTCTCAGAAAAAGCAAAATCCCAAATCAGAGAAACAAAGCCTGCCTGGGCCTTGGGCTCACTAAGAGAATGATTGCAGCTTTCCTTCCAGTAGCTGAACTTTTGGTGCCCTGGACAATAGTACCTACATCATTATCTCCTGTAATTATACTGTTTTAGAAGATCATGTAACAGGAGAAGATATCTTCTCTGAGAAGACCTTCCTATTCAACAGAGTTGTCTATCAAGTATGGAAAATTGGGTTTTTTAGGTCCTGAATTGTATGCTTTCCCCTCTCCTGTTGGTGAGGGAGAATGGTATGGCTGGCAAAACAAAGCCAATATAATGAAGTTCTTCTCTCTAGAAATACTTGGAGAAAGGAAATCAAATGTGGTATGTCATGACAATATGAAAACCAGAAACCACTTATGTACATTTGGTGGCCCCATGCAAAACTTATCAATGGCATATGCAAACTTTGTTATTTTATAAAATAGAAAAATATTTATTCCTACTTTCTAAATCAGTTTTCAGCTCTTGGAATCAATTTTCACACAGGCCTGTTCAAGTTCTAAGAAAACCTACACTTATATCCTATAGCTAAATAAACAGGCTTTTCACCAGTTAGCTATGTCTGAAATCAGACTGTTAAGCCTATGCAAGTACTTGGGAAGAGGAGCCCTGAATTTACACTCTGCCTAGTGTAGCTTTCTTTTGCTATAGTATGTCTAGTATGCAAGCCATGGACTCAACAAACTCCAAAGAAATGACTGCTATAAATACTGACAAGCTGGCAGCCATATATCAAATTACACACTCAGAAGAGCCTGAGACAATCAGATTGTGTCATGCTGAGCTCTAAGAAGGGCTCAGAATCAGGGTGTTCTGAGTGTTGGAGGGAAATGTGGCTTTTTTATTTTCTGTATATTATTGCCATGACCTTCTTCCTGCTTCTGCCCCATGCTGACAGATTTGCCATTTTTTGCACTTCCAGCTCTCATCATTCTTCATATTCAAAAGGCTGTCCCCTGGGAACATCTCTGCAATGGTGGCTTCCAGCCTTTCCATTAAAGACTTTATATGTAAACAGAACATTCTTTTAAAAAGTGTGTGTGTGGTGTTATTGCTATTTGTTTGTTCACATCTTAACTAATTTTGCCAGAGAGGGTGAAGCATTCCACAACATGCCCGTAGAAGTCAGTTCTCTTTTTCTGACATGTTGATTCTAAGAATTAGGACTGTGGCAAGTGCCTTTACCTGCTGAGTCTTCTTATCAGCCCCAGTAACAGAAAATTCTTGAGCCTTATTACCATCAAGTGGATGCTAGGTATTATCTAGGTACTTTTACTTTAAAAATAAATGTAAATATTTATAAATTTTAAAAATAAACAAAAATAAAAATTCCAGCTCCAGGTAAGCCTCACAAACTGTTCCAAATGTCTTTTTTGAGCACCCCTTGTTCCACAAAAAGAGACTATTTTAGTGACTCATCCCTTAGTGTGCACATATGTTTAAATATTTTCCATTTAAAAAAAAAAGAATCTTGAGCTGAGAAGATAGTCTGCCTTATAAGCAAGAGGACTCAAATTCAATCATCAGAACCTAAATTAAAAAAAAAAAAAGCCAGACATGGTAACACAGGCATACATGTGTCACCCTAGCATTAGAGAGGTGGAAACAGATCCCTGGGGTTCACTGGCGAGGCAGTCTTGACTACTTAATGAGTTCCAGGCCTTTCACTAACTAAGAAAGAGATATATGAGGTTGTCCTCTGGCCTCGACATAGACATGCACACATGTGTGCATGCACACCTGTACAGGAGTGAGAGGGTAAGAACGTGAGAGCAGAGAGTGAGAGTGAGATGAGGGCTATATTCTCCTTCCAGCCTCTCCTCTCTATTTCTTTATGGTCAAGATCTCCTGAAGAAACAATAAAGTCATTTGACTGCTTCCTCTTTCTTTCTCTGCTCTGCAGTGGTTATCAGCACCACTTCATACATAGCCTTATTACCTTACAACCCCAGCCCAAACTTCTTAGGAGCCTAAAGAGAGCATGGCTGAGACTGCTCACATGAAGTTCCATCTGGGCCTCTGGTCTACTGCCTTACAGTTCCCATCTTTCTTATGGTTTCTGAGATGCAGTCAGAGCCCTTTGTTCCTCCTGGCCTTTGCACTGCTGTTGTGTGGAACTGGGTGCCCTCCTCCCACGAAAGTTCTTACTTTATAACCTTGACATTAAGAGTCCATATCAGGGGAGCATTGCTTACCCACCTGATGTAAGGTAGAGACTCTTACTATTTATTGTTTTCTTGCTCCTAATATTTTCCTTCAGAGTATATTTTCTAATGTATTTTTTCTTGGTATATCCTTGCTTGCTAGATTATGAATTTCAGAAGGCTTCATAGTTATATATCACTGTACTAAGCCCAATCCATAAACACAGCAAATGTTGGTTTATAAAAACAGGGAATTAATGAAACTCTTTTTAGGGATGACTCATGTACCCCCTAGCTTCCATATCCTGCACTTGACTGCATGCCTAAGTGAGTGAATAAAAATGCCAAAGACCAAGTTCCTTCATGAACAAAGCCAGTATTTCTCATTGTCTAGGATGATCCTGATGCTGGAAGGGCTGAGAGCTTTGTAGTTCAATGATTTCAAGCTAAAGAAAGCAAAAAGCTTGGTTTCTTCCTTTGTACAGAAAGATGGTATGGCTAATGCTATTCTATGATTACAGGATAATCTTCATAAATCTCCTGAGACCTTTCTTTTGTTAGCTTTTGCAGAGTGAATGAAATAGAAGGCTGACTCATCCACCTCCTGCGTAGCACTGTGATACTTAGCGTTCCCTTAGAAACCAAGGTTTCAGAGTTCTTTCAGCATCCCGGCGCACACCTTCTTGGTTCTGCATGCAGGGTCTTTAATATTCTCATCTAGCTACATTTCACTTTCCTTCTTTGGGGAAAAAAATCTTCAGGCAATAAAAATATACAACTGGGTTATAATGTATATGTGTACGTTGTTCATGTCCCTGATTTTTGTTGAGTGATAGTAATACTTATTTGATGTTTTGGATAAAGCACTTAATAAACCTCCTCACTCCATCAGAGTCAGTGCCTGCTTAGAAACCAAAGCATACACATACATACACAAATAGTAAAAACTTCCACAAATCATTACATCCTCTTCAAGTTATTTTCCAAACAAATCATGAATTCTGGTTAACAATCTGTGCATTTCTATATTTTCTTATTTATATTTAAGAATGTCTTGAAATATAATCCAAATGAAGTGGAATGAAAAAAATTACTAGTCAGTGGTGGTGGTAAATGCCTTTAATCCCAGCACTCAGGAAGCAAAGACAGGAAGATCTCTGTGAGATTGAAGCCAGCCAGATCTACAAAGCTAGTTCTAAGACAGCCAAGGCTACACAAAGAAACTCTGTCTCACCTTATGCTGGAGAGGATGTAGAGCAAGGGGAACTCTTCTCCACTGCTGGT
This sequence comes from Peromyscus maniculatus bairdii, assembly GCF_049852395.1. NCBI lineage: Eukaryota > Metazoa > Chordata > Mammalia > Rodentia > Cricetidae > Peromyscus > Peromyscus maniculatus. The sequence continues at coordinate 68,965,656 of NC_134852.1, read as the reverse complement.
GGGAATGCAAGCTTGTACAACCACTTTGGAAATCAATATGGTGCTTTCTTAGAAAATTGGGAATCAATCTCCCCCAAGATCCAGCTATACCACTCTTGGGCATATACCCAAGGAATGCTCAATCATAACATAAGAGCACTTGCTCAGCTAAGTTCATATCAGCATTGTTTGTAATAGCCAGAACCTGGAAACAACCTACATGCCCTTCAACTGAAGAATGGATAAATAAAATGTGGTACATATACACAATGGAATACTACTCAGCAGAGAAAAACAATGACATCATGAGGTTTGCAGGCAAATGGTTGGATCTAGAAAAAATCATCCTGAGTGAGGCAACCCAGACTCAGAAAGACAAACTTGGTATGTGCTCACTCATAGGAGGATACTAGATGTGGAACAAGGATGACTGGACTGCTACTCACATTACCAGGGAGGCTACCTGGTAAACAGGACCCCAAGAAAGACATGGGGATTGCTCAATGACGGAGAAATGGATGAGATCTACATGAACAGCCTGAACGTGAGTGGGGGTAATGTAGGGCAAGTGTCGAGGGAAAGAGAGCTTGGGGGAGCGGGAGATCCCCCCTGGATCAAGAACAGAGAGGGAGAACAAGGAATAGGAGACCATGGCAAATGAAGACCACATGAGAATAAGAAGAAGCAAAGTGCTAGAGAGGCCCACAGAAATCCACAAAGATACCCCCACAATAGACTGCTGGCAATGGTAGAGAGACAGCCCGAACTGACCTACTCTGGTGATAGGATGGCCAAACACCCTAATTGTCATGCTAGAAACCCCATCCAATGACTGAGGGATCTGGATGCAGAGATCCACGGCTAGGCCCCGGGTAAAGCTCCAGGAGTCCAATTAGTGAGAAAGAGGAGGATTTATATGAGTGAGAATTGTTGAGACCAAGGTTAGATAAAGCACAGGGACAAATAGCCAAACGAATGGAAACACATGAACTATGAACCAAAGGCTAAGGGGCCCCCAACTGGATCAGGCCCTCTGAATGGGTGAGACAGTTAATTGGCTTGATCTGTTTGGAAGGCATCCAGGCAGTGGGACCAGGTCCTGTGCTCATTGCATGAGTTGGCTGTTTGAAACCTGGAGTTTATGCAGGGTCGTTTGGCTCGGCCTGGGAGGAGGGGACTGGACCTGCCTGGACTGAATCTACCAGGTTGATCTCAGTCCTTAGGGGAGGCTTTGCCCTGGAGGAGGTGGGAATGGGGGGTGGGATGGGGGGAAGGGGAGGGGGGTGGGAGGGGGCAGAACAAGGGAATCTGTGGCTGATATGTAGAACTGAATTGAATTGTAAAATAGAATAAAGAAACTCTGTCTCAAATAAATAATAAATGATAGATAGATAGATAGATAGATAGATAGATAGATAGATAGATAGATAGATAGAGATAGATAGATAGATAGATAGATAGATAGATAGATAGATAGATAGATAAAAATAAATAGATAAATGAAAACAATTACCAAAAAGGAACAATGTCAGAGCTACCTGAAGAGGTATCAACAGAGGATGGCTTCTGGAAGGAGAGTCCATTTTCTTAAGGATGTCGCATAGTAGGTGGATGCTCCAGAAAAAAACCCACACACCCAGGAGTATATAGGCAGTACAAACTGGCTATGATTGGTCTTTAAAAAAAAAACAGAGGACAGAAAGTTGGTGACAGGTGGGAAGAGCAAGACAGGAGTAAATCTGGTAGGAGTTGGGGAATGAGTGGGGTGAATATGAATAAAATACATTTTATGGAATTGTCAAAGAATTAATAAAAATAATTTTAAAACAACCCGAAAAGGTCAGAGCTAAAATCCCACAAGGATTACTTGTTTAGAATCAGTAGAGATAGATACAAAGTAAACATTTAAAATAAATATAATACTGCTCACTTACAGTGTATTTTTCTCTGTGTGTGGCTATATAGGGTCCTGCAATGCTGAACAGAGATGGATTTCAGGTTTACACTAGTCAATTCTGATAGTGTCTTTTGTGCCTTGTGTTGTGTCCAGCATCATGGCTGAGTTATTCTCGGCCTTTCACATAATGATATCTTCCCCTCCTGTAAGATTTTTTAACTTTTATGACCCCTTTCATAGTTTTCATGACCTATAAATATATATAAACATCTTCACAAATATGCACATACACACATATATAGGCATAGATATACATAATTTTAATCTAAGTTCCTCATATGAGAAGGCATATAATAATTTGTCTTTCTGCATCTGGTTTATTTTCATTAACATAATGATTTCTAGTTCCAACCATTTTCCTGTAAATTTCATGATTTCATTTTTGTCTATAACTGCATAAAATTCCATTATGTATATTTAATACATTTTATTCAGTTATCTGTTACTGTATATCTATCTAGGTGGGTTCCATTTTTTAGCTATTATAAATAATGAAGAAATAAACATGGATGTGTAAGTATCTGTGTGATATGTCTACTTAGAGTCATTTGGATATATATCCAATAATGGTGCAGCTGGATCAAATGATAATTCTGTTTTTAATCTTTTGGAGAAACTGCCATACTGATTTCCATAGTAACTATACAAGTTTACGTGCCCAACAGGATTGGATAAGCATTCCCCCTGTCCCATATATTTACCAGATTTTGTTGTCATTTGTTTCCTTGATGTTAGCCATGATTACTGGGATAGAATAGAATTTCATAACAACTTTAATGTTCGTTTCTCTTATGGCTAGAGATGTAGTATATGTCTTCAAATGTTTGTTGCTTATTTTTATATTTCTTCTTTTTGGAAATATGTATTCAGTTCATTAGCCTATTATTAACTGAATATTTAGCATTTAAATTTTTTAGTACTTTCTATTTTCTAGATCTTGATCCCTTGTGCAATGTGTAGTTGTAAAAAAATTTCTTCCCATTTATGGGTCATCATTTCAGGTTGGTGATTGTTTCCATAACTGTGCTAACATTTCCCATTTTCAATTTTTGGAGTTATTTCCTGTGTTACTGGAGTACTTTACAGAGAATTCTTGCCTAATCCTTGATTTTGAAGTGTTTTACCTATGTTTTCCTCCAGTAGTTTCAGTTGCAGGTCATACATTAAGGTCTATAATTCAGTTTAAATTGATTTGTGCAGAGACTGAAATATATGGATTTTGTTTCATTGTTTTACATGTAGAAATCAAGTTTTCCTCATGCCATTTGTTAAAGAGGCTGTCTTTTCTCCAATGTAAATTTTTTACATCTTTGTAAAAACAATTAGGTAACTGTAGCTTGTGTAGGGCCATTTCCAAGTCCCATATTCAATCTTATTTTTTAACATGTCTATTTATATGGCAGTGCTATGCTGGTTTTCTTGCTATGGCTTTCTTATATAATTTGAGATCAAGTACTATATGATGCTTTTGCTCTTTCTGCTAAGAGTAGATTTGGTTATTTGGGTGTTTTGTGTTTTTATATAAATGTTAATTTTTTCTAAGTCTATGAAAAATGACATTGGAATTTTTATGAGGATTGCATTGGCTTATATTTTGCATATGCTAACAATATATTTGTCCTATATAGGTTTTATTATGCTGAGGTATGTTCTTTTCTTAAGAGTTTTTAATTATAAAGGGATATTGAATTTTGTTAAAGACCTTTTCAGAATTTAGTGAGATGATCATGTGATTTCTGCCCTTGAGTTTATTTATGTGCAATAATATACTTGTAGATTTATGTAACATAAATTTATGTAAATGTTAAAAAAATCTTGTATCCTGAAATGAAGCCAACATGGTCTTGGTGTAATCATCATCACAATGTGTTCTTGAGGACAGTTTGCAAGAATTTAATATTGAGGTCTTTTTTTTTCTTATATGTTCATTGGACAAATTAGTATTTAATTTTTTCTTTTTTTCTTCTTTTCTTGTTGTCATTCCTTTATATGGTTTTGGTATGAGGGTAAACCTGATTTAATAGTATGAGTGTGATAGCCTTCCTTCCCTTTCTCCTTTTATGAGACAGTTTGAGGAGCATTGTTGTTAACTCTTCTTTAAAGGTATGGTTGAATTTGGCTATGAATCTGTCTGGTCTTTAGGTTTTCTTTATTGATAGGTTTGTTTTTATTACTTCCATAATCTCCTTAGTTGTTGTAGGTTTGTTAAGAGCATTATTTATATGCTCTTGATTTAATTTTGGTAGGTTTTATGTGTCTGGGCATTTATACATTTGTTCTAGATTTTTCCAGGTTTGTTTTTTTTTCTTTGTTTTTAAATGTAGGTGTTCCCTAATGATTCTCTAAATTTCATTGAAATCTATGGTAATTCTCTCCTTTCCCCTAGGTCCCATTATTTTCAGTCTTCTTTTCACTTTGGATGCTTTAGCTGTGAGTTTCTTGGTCTTGTAATTTTTTACAAAGAAAACCAGTTCTAATCAGTTTTACATATTTTTTTCATTTTTTTTATCTCTGCTGTGATGTTCAGTATTTCCTGTGCTCTACTGCTTTGAAATATTCTTGTCCTTCTAAGAATTTGAGATGCATTAGGTCATTCATTCATTTGAGATCTTTCTAATTTTTAATAGAAGCACTCAGAGCCATTAAATCTCCTCTTGGGGAATTTGGATCTCATGAGCTGTGCTTTCATTTTCATTGGATTCTAGGAATTTTAAACTTCCCAATTTCTTCAACTAATGCCTGAAAATCCAAGAGGGAATTATGGGGCTGGAGAGATGGCTCAGCAGACAAGAGCACTTCTTGCCTTTGAACAAAACCCAGGTTTGTTTCCCAGCATCCATATGATGGTTTGTAACCTGCAACTCCAGTTCCAGGGGAATCCATCACCCTTTGCTGACCTCTGTGGGTACCAGGCATACATATGATGCACATTCCTACAGGCAGACAAAATGCTTACACACACAGGATAAATTTGAAAAATTAAAAGCAGAGCAGTCAATAACCTTTGTTTCGTTTCTGTTGTCTTTCCTGCTATCAATTTCTAATTTTATTGAACAGCAATATGATTGGATACAAGAAAATTATTTTGATTCCTTTATAATTGGTAAGATTTGATTTCTGGGCTAGAGTGGGATCTATTTTAGGGAGAGTTCCATGGGCTGATGGGAAAAACGTGTGTTCTTCATCTATAGGATGAACATTCTGTAGTTATCTGTTGACTCCATTTGATCCATGGTATAGTTTAAACTTGAGGTAGTTGTTTTATTTTTTTGCCTTTGGGTTTTTTTTGTTGTTATTTGTTTTGTTTTGTTTTTTTTTGTTGTTGTTGTTGTTGAATAATATCTTATTGCACCTGTCTGACCTTTCATGTCCATTCTATTTTTTTTTTTTCAGGAAATTGGGTCTCCCAACCTTGAAGCATATATATTGATGATTGTTATATATTTGATGAACTATCCTCTTTACTAATTAGGTAATGACATTTATTTATTAATTCTTTTTTTAAAGATTTATTTATTTATTATGTATACAGCATGTATGACTGCAGGTCATTAGAGGGCACCAGATCTCATTACAGATGGTTGGGAGCCACCATGTGGTTGCTGGGAATTGAACTCAGGACCTCTGGAAGAGCAGGCAGTGCTCTTAACCACTGAGCCATCTCTCCACCCCTTATTTATTAATTCTTGTCTCTTCTGACTAATTTGATTTGGAGTCTGCTTTATCATATATCAGAATAGCTATGCCAACTTGTGTTCAGATCTCATTCTCTTGATAGATTTTTTTTTATACTTTGAGTCTATGTGTGTGTCTTTGTCTTAGAAACAACAGATAGTTGATTCCAATTTGTTTTGTTTTGTTTTCCATTGTTTCATTTTTAAAACACAGTCAACCAAACTGTATCTCTATTTGGTTGAATCGAGGACATTAAATTTAAGGTTTTATTGCTGAAAAGATGATAGCTAATTCTAGTAATTTTGTTGGCTGTTTTTCCTGATAGGTTAAACTATTGTTTGTTCTCTACTTTCCTCACTGTTTGCTGCATTAATGTGCTTGATATAATGGATTCCTCCCTAGATTTCCTCTGTTTATATATTTTTACTTTTTCCTTTCTTGTGCTGTGACTGTCATTATTCCTGCTCTGTGTATGATATTCCTTTAAGTGCCTTCTGCAGTTCTGGTTTGATAGTTATGATGGCACTACTTTGTGTTTGTCATAACATTTATTTATTTATTTATTTATTTATTTATTTATTTATTTATTTATCCATCTATCTGTTCATTTCAAAAAGAGGGTTGGGGTTTTTTTTTGGTCTGTACATACATAGCAATTTTGGTTAATCATGTTTACTTTGTGAACTTGAAATAAATCATTCCTTGCTTTTCTGGTTCTGGGGTTGGTGTTAAAAGAGTTCTTATTCTGCTATGTTTGCCTTTATAGCACAGTAAGGCATTTTTTCTGGCAGCTTTTAGTATTGTTTCTTTACTTTGTAATTCTGGTATTTGACTATAAAATGTCATGAAGGTGCTCTTTGGTCATGTCAATTTGTGATTCTAAATGCTTCTTATGTTTGGATGCCATTTTCTTTCTCTAGATTTTTAGAATTTTTGGCTGTAATTTCATGGAGTAGATTCTCTATACTTTCATTGTGTATCTTTCTATCCCATGAATTCTTAGATTTGGTCTCTTGATCATATCCAAATTCTTGGACATGTCAGAAATGCTCATGCCTTCCCTTTGTTGATGTTTGAGCTTCTGTTGACCCTGATATTTTTCTAATGATTGGTCAAGTCTATTTGTAAGCTTATACTGTTCATTTAATTCAATGAGCTCTTCATTTTTTGTAAAATTATTCAATTTTCAACATCCTGTTTGGACTTTTTCTTCTATGGTGGTTGCTTTTTGTTTATAATGCTGATTTTCTCACCCATTTTGATGCCTTTCTCCTATATTTTGCTGATGTTTTTCTCCTGGTCTTGGACTGGATTGATCTGCTTATTTGTATCACCTTCCACATCATTTATTATTTTTACCTGTATATTTTTGAAATCTTCATTCATTTTACTCATTTCAGTATTGTTAAGTCCATTGGTTGAGGACTTGTGACCTTTTGGAGGAGTCACATTGCCTTATTTTCACATGTACCTTATGTGTCTGTGTTGTGACTTGTACATGTTTGTTTGGACATCACATGTGATTTTATTAGGGCGTCATCTAATAGAGCAACTATTCTTGAAGGGTCATTCACTAGTACCACTTAGAAAAGTGAAAACCAATAGTTGTAATAGCAACAACGTCAAACCATACAAGGTATATAAATATGATTAAAATTTACTAAAACCCACTAATACATCACTAGTTATCATAAAATTGAAAGTGTCAAAAATACTCGTGAATGCACTATGAAGTTAAGCATTATTTAGAGCTAGTCTGAAAATAGTACATGAATGTGACAAAGGAAGGAGTCAAGGAACGTGTATAAATAGAGGAGAAGAAGATTAAATAAAAAGAAGGGAAAAAGACAGAAAATAGGGAAGAATTTATGAAGAAAAGAATAAGAGATTAGTAAAAATAAGAGAAGAAAAAACTTTAAAACATCATTTTTAGTATTGAGAAAGTTCAAATCCAAAATGAAACAAATATGAGAAAGGAAATAAAAAAAAAACCTTCAAGCCTAGAGATGGCTCAGAAATTAAGAGCATATTTTCCTCTTGCAGAGGAACCAAATTTGGTTCCCAACAATACACATGGCAACTCATAACTCTCTATTATTCCAGTTGTAGGGGATTGTATATACTCTTCTGGCCTCCATGGGCACTGCATGCCATGGTGAACAGACATCCACACACATAAAAAATATTTCTAAAAAGTGTAGCAAAACTGCTCTCATCATGCCATGTCTCCAGGGCTCAAGGAATATCACAGAGGAAGAAGCACAAATATGAGCATGAGGATGAATAAATGATGTGGAATGTTGTCTTATAGAAATGATATGGCGACTAAACTCATGAACTCACAGCAGCTATAGTTATCTACACAAAATCTGCACAAGTACACTGCTGGAAATTCAGATTTTTTTTGAGCCTTACCCTGATGAATGGCAGATAGAGTTCTAGTAGTTAATCTACCTCAGAACCACTTGAGCTAGCCTCCTACTGCTTACATCCTTTGTCTTGTTAAATTAACTTCTGGCCTTCCTGTTTTCCACAGCTGCCTCCTTGTCACTTCTGTCACTCTTCGGCTGTGACAGGCCAGACTGTATGTAGCCCTTGACCTGTGGTTATTCTGGTTTCTTAAGCTGTCACATCACTCGGTTTTTAATAACTGATGGTGCCAGGCCCCTGACCTCCTCGTGATATTACATGACACAATGGAATTTATTTCAACTACTGACCTGCTTGCTGGAGGAATCACTGTTTCATAAAAATCCACCACTGAATCTGAGGCTTTGAGGCCTATAGGCTTCTCCTCGGGATCAGACTACCTATCCTTTGTCTAGCTAACCCAGGAGCTACTTTACTTCCTCCCTTCATGCAGGAAGTTGTGTAGCTAGAGTTTTCCTGCCTTGCCCACAGTCAGGACAAATCTTTGTCACCTGCCAGTCCCACAGCTGCTCAGACCCAACCAAGTAAACACAGAGACTTATATTGCTTACAAACTGTATGGCCGTGGCAGGCTTCTTGCTAACTGTTCTTATAGCTTAATTTAATCCATTTCCATAAATCTATACCTTGCCACATGGCTCGTGGCTTACCGGCGTCTTCACATGCTGCTTGTCATGGTGGCGGCTGGCAGTGACTCCTCCCGCCTTCCTGTTCTTTCTTTTCTCCTCTCTGTTAGTCCCGCCTATACTTCCTGCCTAGCCACTGGCCAATCAGTGTTTTATTTATTGACCAATCAGAGAAACAGATTTGACATACAGACCATCCCACAGCAAAGTTGTGTGGTTGAAACTCTGCTCAGCTGAATTCTGTGTACATTGCCTATGTTTTTCTCAGCACCTCTCAGGCCTCCTTTCACTTCCTTATGGATTTCTGAAACTCTTAAATTCTTATTCCGACTCCTTCCTTCACAGGATCACAAGGAGGCAGCTTCTAGACTGCCATTTTATCCACAACTTTCCAGTTTATTTGAATTGTAGTACTTAACAGCTCTCAGTGCTATGATGTAATAACTTACCAAATGAAGAAATGGAGAAGAGGCCATTCACTAATGTACTGACCTTCCACTACTCAGTATTAGGCCTTGTGCCAGATTCCTGAGCTGGAATGATGAAGACCCAGTGGTACCTCAAAAGACACACCAGAAAGGGTGTGCTAATGACCCTGGGTGATGGGAACAGAAATAGACTGGGGCAGAACATGCTGAGTTCAGATTTGGGCACTAAGACCTAATATTTTCAAACAGCTATCCACGTGGTGATACCAACCAAATAAACAACCAAAATAAGGGATCTAGAACAGAGGTGGAATCTGTTATAGCAATTCAGAAGCCAGGTCTGCAGTGAGCTCTTAAGCTTTGCATGAGTGAGAAAATTCAAATGAAAATAAAGATGTTACTCAAATATAAGAGCTTAAAGAGAGCTCAAGAATTGAAGCCTATGGGAAGAAATAAAATAATACAGGAGACAGAAACTGAAGTCATCACAAAATCTGGAGAGAAAGGAAAGTATCCAAAAACAAGCCCAGATCAAGTTCCTCAGTGCAGTCGACATAGCATCAAGAACAGTATAGTTAAGAAAGCTAAGTCAGAAAATGTTTTGAATGAGCAAAGAGATGCTGAGGACCATTGTTCATTGGAACAATGGAGGCGAACTGTCTTTTGAGATTTGAGGAGTCAGGATATGAGAAAATGGAGGTTATAAAGAGGCTGGTCTGCAAACGTGGGTGGTTGATAGAATAGGAGAATACAGAACAAAGGGAGACAGTGGTCATGCTGGGAGAAAGTGAGTAATTCTGTTACAGTGATCTCTCAGTTCTTGTTTTCTTTGAAAAAAATTCTACAAGACATACAGGTAGTTTATGAAGGTTATTTAGTAAAAATAGACAAAGCCAACACTCCAAAGAGACAGCACAGTAAGTTCAGTGTGATAGATTTTTTTTAAAGTTTCATGAATATTTATGAGAAAGGTGGCATATTCATAAAGTAAAGTGACACTTTTCTTTTCCAAGTTATGGTAGACAGTATCTCTCTTTAGAGTATTTCTTCTCATGATCTCTAGAAAAGCCCACAAAAGTAGTGGTGTCAAAACCACAATGTAAATAAGGTATTTTGAGGATACAAATATTTTGTTAGTAGACATGTGTGAATGTCCTGGTGTCTTAGTTTCTGATAGAGTGGGAATAATCCACTTGTTATTTTTGAGGACATTTGACCACTAATGTATTCTGACCCATCAGGAGACACAACTACCAAGATGTAGCTGTAGTTTCTTTTGGTCACTGACCTAACTTCTTGTTCACCTAGTATCAATTCTCCAAACAGAGATCTAACTTTTAAGGAAAGCAATAAGAGAGAATAAGGGAGGTCAGATGTGGTGGTTCATGTCCAATTCTTAGGAGACTGAGGAGGGAGGATTACCATGAGTTTAAGGCCAGCATGAGTGACATACTCAGTTCCAGGACAGCCTGTGCTACAGAAAAAGATTATGTCTCAAAAATAAACAGCAACAACAACAACAAAAAAAAAAAAACGG